>NC_136514.1:8462393-8617393 GCF_053919585.1 Euprymna scolopes | reverse complement strand
CTGTGTGCGTACCTTTTTTCAGACGTAATTATTCAATAGTTTTTTTTCTTAAACTCGCTAATTGAACGAATTCTGCTTTAACAGCGACAGCAATATATATATATATATATATATATATATATATATATATATATATATAGAGAGAGAGAGAGAGAGAGTGTCCACAAAGTCTGGCTACATTATGTAGCCAGACTTTGTGGGCACCCTGTATACACACACACACACACACACACATATATATATATATATATATATATATATATATATATATATATAATTTAAAGGAGATTAGAACAATAGTCTAAAGAGCTGAGTGTATTTTAATGTAACAGTGAAATTACTAATTTAATTAAAATACAGGAAATAGAAAGTGCTCGTTATAATTTAGATATATAATAAGCTCGATAGTTAAATGTCCTAGAGCTAATTCAATATTAAGTAATGTGATTTATAATTTAAAATTTAAAAATTAAAAAAAAATTTTAAATTTAAAAATCAAATTTTAATTAAATTAAAAATCAGTTTCATAAGAAGGAACAACAACAAAATCAATTATCTGTACGATCGTTTCGGAAATCCGTGCTTTTTATTGTGGTATACATAAAGTTATGTAGAACAATTATATATAGTTTTTTGGTAAGCAAGGTCTCCTCATCAGCAAATTTAGGAGGGTTTTTATTGAATTTAAAAGACACCATAAATAAACCTAGCATTAAAAGTAAGGCAGATGAATCTGAAAAAATTGAAATAAAAGGTTTGGATTTAAAATTTATAAGAAAATTAATATGGGTTAGACATAGAAATAAGTAGAGAAAAATATATATTTTTGAATTTACATAATAAATTTGATTTAAAAATATATAGAGATAGTTACCTTTTAATTTTTCTTTTTTTGAAATCAGGAACTGTGTTTAAAGTAGTCATTTAGATGTTTGCTATAGCTTTTTATTTTATTGAATGATGAATTTTAAAAGGGCGACGCTCGTGCAATAAATTGTTTCCGTTAGCGTAGTTTTGATTTAAAGACGCTACAGTTTATATATAGAGAGATAATATTTCTATTACAAGTTTTTAAGGGGAGATAATTGTCATGTGTTCTTGACTTTATTTATTATTTGTTTTACGGGTCTAAGGGAGGTAATTGGTCTAACTTAATTTATTAAAAAAAAATAAATAATAATAATAATTGTAATCTATTTTTACTAATAAGTAATTTTTAATGATTTAAGGTGGTTTATATCTATTACATTTAAACCAACGTTTATGACTACATGTCAGAAGCTCCTGTCTTGAATTTAATAGTTTGGTTGTACTTTTTATATCTTCATATTTTAAAATTTTTAGGGTCTCTTTTGTACATAGTGCACAAAATTTATCTCCTGGTTTATATGATTTGCAAGTCTCAATTATTTGCCATTTTAAGTTGAAAGAAATATTGCTGTTTTCTAGTTGCCAAATATAGTTGGATAGAGTAGTTTGGTTTAAAAGAATGTTTGTGCGTTGAAATTCTATGTTTTATTAGGCCAGATGTGGAACCAATATATATCACCTCTTGATTGTTGTGATTATTTTCCGTTAGGTCTATTGTTGGATTATTATGTGGTGGGTTGATTAGTAATTGATCGGTAGATTGATTTAAGTTGGTGTTATTATTTAATCTGGTAGTTGAGTTATGGCTGTTAATAGGTTCTTGTACTATTAGACTCATTTGCCCCTCGAAATCAGATATAGGACTGGTTAGTAAAAACATATTAGATAGAATTATCCCCAAAATTAAATCCATAATAAAATACCCACTATGGCAATCTTCCAACCAAGTAATCGACTGGTTTTCTAATATTCAAAATAAAAATAATATTAAATTTCTTTCTTTTGACATTGAATCATATTACCAATCTATATCACCTATCCTACTTAATAAATCTCTATTAATGGCACGAAAATTAACTAATATAACTCAAGACGAAATTAAACTAATACTTATAGCTAGACAGTCTTTAATAACATTTGATAATAAATATTGGACCAGGAAAAATACCCCTAACCACTTCAACATTTTAATGGGATCGACGGACTCGACTCAGGTCACTGATCTAGTTGGCCTTTTCCTTTTAAATGAAATACATTGTATACTCCATAAACAATTCAAACTTGAAGGAGGGCTATATAGAGATGATGCACTTTTCATAACTAATTCTACTAATAAAAATTATGAAAAAGCAATTAAAGCTCTACATAAATTATTTAAAAATTATGGACTTAGTATAAAAATCGACCCTAATAAAAAAATTGTTAATTTCTTAGACATAACCTTAAATCTTGAAAATTCTACCTTTGAACCATATCATAAACCTAACCAATCACTTCTATATGTCCAGAATCAATCAAACCACCCTAAATCAATATTAAAATCAATAGTTCCCAATATCGCTTTAAGAATTTCTAGACTGTCTTCTACTAAATCAATATTTACCAAAAATGAAAAATACTATAATGAAGCCCTTAAAAACTCTGGATATAATTCACAAATTAAATTCATAAATGAAAATGATAGAAACATAAACTGCATTAAAAATAAACCTATTAAGAGCGTAATAACATATAATATGGCAATGTCTTCCCGTATACGAGTTAAGAAAAATAACCAAGAGACAAAAAAAGATAAAACCAAACTACAAATATTAGATAATAATACAAATAAACAGCAAACTCAAACCCGTAAACGTAAGAATAGACACAAGGAGATCCTATGGTTCAACCCCCCATATTCCAAAAACCTAGAAACAAACATAGCCAGAGAATTTTTTAAAATATTAGATAAGAACTTTAAAGCCCCCATAGATATAATAAAATTTTCAATAAGAACACAATTAAAGTCTCTTACTCTACTATGCCTAACCTTCATCAGAAAATAATTAGCTCTAATAATAAGAAAATTAATAAACTACAAAATACAACTATACAAAATACATCGGACTGTAATTGTAGAAGAAAAAATAAATGTCCCCTACAAGGCTCATGTAAAATTAAAAATGTTATCTATAGCTGCACAGTATAAAAAACTCTAAATCTACAAGAACCTATTAACAGCCATAACTCAACTACCAGATTAAATAATAACACCAACTTAAATCAATCTACCGATCAATTACTAATCAACCCACCACATAATAATCCAACAATAGACCTAACGGAAAATAATCACAACAATCAAGAGGTAATATATATTGGTTCCACATCTGGCCTAATAAAACATAGAATTTCAACGCACAAACATTCTTTTAAAAATAACTCTCTATCAAACCAAACTACTCTATCCAACTATATTTGGCAACTAAAAAACAGCAATATTTCTTTCAACTTAAAATGGCAAATAATTGAGACTTGCAAATCATATAAACCAGGAGATAAATTTTGTGCACTATGTACAAAAGAGACCCTAAAAATTTTAAAATATGAAGATATAAAAAGTACAACCAAACTATTAAATTCAAGACAGGAGCTTCTGACATGTAGTCATAAACGTTGGTTTAAATTTAATAGATATAAACCACCTTAAATCATTAAAAATTACTTATTAGTAAAAATAGATTACAATTATTATTATTATTTATTTTTTTAATAAATTAAGTTAGACCAATTACCTCCCTTAGACCCGTAAAACAAATAATAAATAAAGTCAAGAACACATGACAATTATCTCCCCTTAAAAACTTGTAATAGAAATATTCTCTCTATATATATAAACTGTAGCGTCTTTAAATCAAAACTACGCTAACGGAAACAATTTATTGCACGAGCGTCGCCCTTTTAAAATTCATCATTCAATAAAATAAAAAGCTATAGCAAGCATCTAAATGACTACTTTAAACTCAGTTCCTGATTTCAAAAAAAGAAAAATTAAAAGGTAACTATCTCTATATATTTTTAAATCAAATTTATTATTTAAATTCAAAAATATATATTTTTCTCTACTTATTTCTATGTCTAACCCATATTAATTTTCTTATAAATTTTAAATCCAAACCTTTTATTTCAATTTTTTCAGATTCATCTGCCTTACTTTTAATGCTAGGTTTATTTATGGTGTCTTTTAAATTCAATAAAAACCCTCCTAAATTTGCTGATGAGGAGACCTTGCTTACCAAAATCTATATATAATTGTTCTACATAACTTCATGTATACCACAATAAAAAGCACGGATTTCCGAAACGATCGTACAGATAATTGATTTTGTTGTTGTTCCTTCTTATGAAACTGATTTTTAATTTAATTAAAATTTGATTTTTAAATTTAAAAATTTTTTTTTTAATTTTTAAATTTTAAATTATAAAGCACATTACTTAATATATATATATATATATATATATATATATATATATATATATAGGGTGCTCACAAAGTCTGGCTACATAATCTACAGGATGCTTCCACAAAGTAGCAAGACTTTGTGGACACCATGTATATACATATACATATATATATATATATATATATATAGATAGATAGATAGATAGATAGATAGATAGATAGATAGATGCAACAATTTTATTTCCCCATTTTTACGAATTTTCTTACGCTATTTTAATGTAAACATAAAGCGATTATGGTTGTCACTCACATTTTAAGAGTTTATTCCTGGATGGGTAATAAAACCAAATAACAAACTTACATATTGTATATGCAAAACAACTGTGTAGTTATTAACATGACATCACATTTATTCAAATAACGGCCACACACACAGCAGGATGTGAATAGTATGTGCTTTTGTTTATCACGGTTCAGTGCATACAGCACGTACTTCTGCCTATTTTCCTTGAAATTACATAACATTTACGATGTTCTCTTGCGCATATGGTTAAGTAGCATTTTAAGATACAGTAGAACCCCGGGATACGGTGGTCCTAGGATACGGTTTTTACAGGTGACAATGTGTAATACGATGTTTTCTCGACTCTTGCTTCCGGTATTTTCCCCGCCTTACGGTGTTATTTATAATGTTAGTTGATTACATACACGTGTATTATATACACATGTCGGTGAAAGGCTGTATACGTACTTATTGTCACACGTAATTATACAATAGATTTTTTTATTCATAGACTCGTTGATTGAACGAATTCTTGTTATAATTATTATTGTTACGTAATGTAACCGAGCGCGAGTGCGCGTATGGTAACAGCGATTGCAGTTGTATGCAATGAGTGAGCTAGGTGCGAGGTGACGTCACAGCGAGAAAGGCAGAAATAAAAATGAATAGATAGCTGTAATACACACGTGGTCCGTGAGCGACAGGAAAAGACGCGTGCTAAATTTGGCGTGACAGGGACGGAGTACTATATGTTCGTTACGGTTGAGGTGCAATAGAATTTTTGACAAGAGGCGTTTTCCTGAAAAGTACCTGTAAATAACATGTCCGTTGTTTTACTAAAAAAATGTGTGAGTCGAATTGTTTTCTCGACTTTGTGACCTTGGGTCGGTGTTTACATGTAAACAAGTGACAAACGTTACAGTAGGTTATATTGTTTACTTGAAGCATTGTGTGTAATATTTATAAAGAGGGGTCATAGAAGGATATTACAATAGAAAACATTGAGATATGCCCGTGTTTGATAGTCAAACCTTTATAAAGTGATCTAAAGTATATTATTGTGCCACAATATATTTTAATGTATTACCACAATCTAATATGCTGTAAGACATGTAGACGTCAGTATTGTTTAGATAGCTACTTGTTATAATACACACTGCAACTTAAAGTAATATTCTCAGCATGGGTTTATATAGATTATAATTAGCCACAATTTGATCAAGAGTTTTACTTCGAAATATAAAACACGGTTACGCGAATTAAATATCTTTGAAGAAATTGTGATTAAATAAAGCAAGATTTTCTAAAAGAATAAAATAACTTCGCCGTTATCCTCCTTCCAAATAGCGGCATAGTTTCAATTTATATATTTTGATAACCTTATATAATTTCTGTTATTTAAATGTGGAATATTTTAATGAAAAACGTCTATATGAATCAGCATCGTGAATTTAAAAGTAGTATTTTAAACGTTATTGAATGATGTATTTTCATTCGCTTTTGTAATCGAATGGGAAACTTGCATGACGGTATGAAAAGAGGATGAAATAATGTGTATGCATATAAACAGAGAAACTAAAAAGAGAAAAAAAATGCATTAAATAACGCAGGAGAAATATGGCCGCCTATGAAATGTGACCAGTGGCGGTGTTAATACTTTATTACGCGCATGTTAGAATTAACCTAGAGGACGGAAAAGTATGAATTGAAGAAACGACATAAAAAATACTCGCACGTGTGTCTACTTGCGCATGTGCGTAAACACTTCTTTATTCATTTTTTTCGGATATTTTTTCTGCTTCTATATTCAGCCAAGAATTCTAACAGCAAAGATGGATGCCAGGAATGAAAGTAAGATTTATGTAAAAAAAAAAAATAACACAAAATAAAAACAGGCAAAGAAAATAACCAACAAAAAAAAACAACGGATACGTTTCACATGCATCCGTTCACTGAACGCGTTCAATGATTAAACTTTTCCTTCAAGCTGAAACTTGATCTCCAGAGGAATTGATCAACGGATAAACGGATATTCCCATAGAAATGCGGGTACACATCTAAAAATACCATATTTGTTTCAACTGTTCGTTACCGCAAAATAAAGCATATTGCCACCGTGACGTAATGTTGCAAGAAAAAGGGGCCCTTTTCTCATAAATAAGAAAAACATTAGATAAGTAAAAATGAGATGAGATAGACCGAGATTCGAACCTTGTAAGCAAGGTTCGGAAATAGATTCAGAAAGGAATTCGCATTGCTCCGTTTCACATGAAATAGTTAGATATATTGTTGTAAAAGGAATTTTAATTCTTCAATTCTTTTTATGAAAATTGAAATAAAATAAGGTCATCGAGAAGAATAAACAATAGCAAATTAAAAAATATTGGAAAATAAGTTAGGTTGAAAAACAGGTTAGTAAGAATTCTTTGTCTGCAGAAATGGGTTGGACATGTGCGAACCATGCATGTTTAGGCCACGTGAGTGTCCACGTGCGTGTGGCACGTTTTGAAGCCATACATCACGTCATAGCAGAAAATGAATTCTCAATATAGTTGGCTAGTTTTAGTGAGATTGGGCAGACGGACAGACAGAGTTAGAGACGAAGATATGAGACAGAGCTGATGGTCAGAGGAGGGTCCTTTTGGAAGCGAAGGAGAACGTTTTAAACATGCAGAAACAACTTTGAGTTCCTGGATGTCATCATTATTTCGACCGGTCGAGAGATAATAAAAAACATCATCTTATTTTTGTAACTGCTGTCTTCGTGTCATTATTCTACCAAATTGAAGGTAATGTGAAATCATTTATATGAACATTGTTCCCACTCAGCTTTAAAATGAACTTTGTGTATAACTCATCTAAGGAATGTGTCCCCCTCTCCATCTAAGAAATGTGTCCCCCTCTCCATCTAAAAACGACTACCCCCTCCGGTGTTAAAGAGCTGATCACCCTCTCTCACTCGCTATGTTAAGAATCTACAGACCTGTATAAATGTCTTCTCTCTTCTCTATCTTCCCCTCATCATCTTAAAAAAGACCCCAACTACACAACAGTAAGAGACTCTTTTGATTAGGGACCAGGTTCATAAAGAGCGTCATAAAAGAGGACTTGTTTAGCAGGGCGTTTGTTCACATTACATTTAAATTTCTGCAAAAGAACTTTTGGAAACGGAAACAAGGAGCAACGCCGGAATTCCATAGCAACAAACGACAAACCGCCATCTTTTTCCATCTCTTTCTCTCTTTTCCCCTGTACATTCCGGTATTAAATAGATTTAATACTTATGGTCATAGTTCCTTTCGTTTTTAGAGAAATATTCTAATTTTCTGTTTAACAGTTCGTTTTATAACTGTTGATTTTTATTAATCAAAGAGAGAAAAGAGAGAAAGACAAAAGAGAATAGGGCGCGTATTTACAAAGGATATACAGGGTGAGACGATAAAATTGTCGCCCTTTAAAAGACGACATGATTCCATTTCTATTGGATGAAAACTTGTTTTCTTTTTTTGTTGCAAAGCATCTACTCGTTTGCCACTTGTGTATAAATTCCAAGAGCGATAGGAGCCTTCTATCATGTCTGAAAGTGACACAATGTCCAACGAGCGAGATTCAAGATGCGCCGCTGTAAAAATAATGCTCTCTACGAATCCAAGTTATGGCAAGAGGACCATTGCCAGCACCCTCAAAATGAATCGTTGAATGCTATGAATAACGGGGACGTGCCCAGGGTTATGAAAACAAAGTTTTTAGACACGGTTATGGTCTTCGGTGTGGCTTCAGGTGAGGGCCACATCATACCACCTCTTCGAAGTCGGCTGGCGAGTCAACACCATTTGGATGTGCAGAAGAGTATGGTGATCCCCTGGTGCAATCAGGTGGTTGCTTGAAGGCCCTAGATGTGGCAGCAGGGGTCTGCTTTGATCCACAAGTCTAGAGAGAGTCAAAATTAACTTCAGAATGAGAGCTACGACATTTTACCCTTCTCTCACTTGTCTCCCTCCTCCTGGGCCTCGTTTAATCATACGTCGAGAACATCACCAACATGACCTCCCACAACAAAGCTAGCCTTATCGCCGTCACTCACCAAGTATTCGCCGAACTCCCGCCTGCGCTTGTGGAATGCTCCCAGTTCCAGTAGTTGAAACTGAAGGCAACTACATTGAATAGATGTCAGCTCTAGTACATAATCAAGTTACCTGAATTGATTTTTTCAATAAAAGTTTTTAAATAAAGTTTGAGTGTTGTTTTCTTTAGGGCGACAATGTATCTTTACTATTATATAGAAAGGGCCGCGTGAGAAAGATACAAGAAAGGGAGACAGAGAGAGAGAGAGTAAAAGAAGGCCGATACAATGAGAGAGCGAATCAAAAAAATAGTGAGAAAGAAAAACGCAAAGGGAGAGAGAAAGATACACAGAGTGAGAAAAAGAAAAAAGAGAGAAAAAAGATACAAAGTGTGAAAGAGGTATAAAGATACAATGAAATATAGAGGGAGAGCGAAAGAGAGGAAAACTGTCAGAGAAAGACATAAATAAAGAGAGAGGGAGAGAAAGATACGAAAAGAAAGAGAAAAACAAAGAAAAAGAGGGAATAAATTATTAAAATAAAAGGTTTCCTGACATTTGAAGGCGTAATGTATCGGTTCTCTTTTGCTGCTAGCCAGGTTGGGCATGGCTAATTACTTTGAAAGGGTACAATCGCATGAAGTGCATCGAAGCAGATCAAGTAAAAATACGTGCAAATACGGAAGAAAGATGAAGCAATGCAGCGATGGATAAAGACAATGTTTTTTCATCCACGTTCACGAGGGAGAGTGATGTGGGGCCACTGAAGAAAAACACGAAACACGGATTAGATGGAAGAAAGATACATAAACTGAAAAGGTTATGAGGATACGATAAAGAGTATCATGTGATGTCCAATATGGTACTGCGTATTACTAGTACTCCTGCTGATTCTACGGTATTACCATAATATCTTCTGAGAGTGCTATCTCACATCGTAATATAGTCCTAGAAAAGCTAATGATGTAGGTAAGTTCCTGCCTCACGAAAGAGAGACTAGTAGTTGTCGCACCATCTAAGAGGTCGTAAGAATGCCCCATGCATTGGCAAATAATGGCATTGTAAATATACGAATACAATCATGTGTTAATATAATTTGAATGTTAAGCGCGGCTAACAGAAGACGTAAATATAATCTTGCAAATAGATTTCACTCGGAGTAGATTATACTAATTGTTGAATGCGACAACTAAGCTTGTTTCCTTCAACATTTATAAAAAACTTTCTCAACAAATGATAGCTATGGAAAAGATAAATTACCTGAAAGTACTTCTTTCAAACTCCTCGGCTTAAAGTTTACATGGAACATGAGTTTGAACAGATACTTCGAGATCATTGCCAAGGTTACTGCGAAGAAATGGGTTCTCTCTACCATGTTAGAAAGTTACTGACGCCTGAACGTATCCTGTACCTCTACAATGTCATGCATAGAGTATTGTTTTCACATTTGGGTTGGTAAATCTTTTGCTAGTCTCCCACTCTTGGACATGATCAAATGAGAGTCACCAACCTGAAGATCCTTAACTGTCATCTAAGCTTCAACCTCTGCCCCATTGACGAAATGTTGCGTCCCTTTGCTTGTTTTACGATTATTTTAAACGAACTACTAGTCCTTGTACTCCCTCGATGTAAATACCCCGACAAACCCGATAAGCAGCAAAATCCCACCTCTACACAGAGATCTCTATATCTACGAAAACCTTCAACTTTAATAGTTTCTTCTCCAGGACTTCAAGACTTTGGAATTCTATTCCGGTTTTCTGCTACCCCAACTGTACTGACATGCATAAGTTCAAGTGTAATGTGAACAGACATCTTGCTGCTCAACTCCCTATTTTGCAACTCATGCCCCTGATAGTAACCTTATATACCAAAGTGGCACTGTGCCTTGTTTGGGGTGAAAATGTAATAAAAATAAATGTATGATAAGTTTCTGGTCTTCAATTGGCTCTAGTCTTGAGGAAGCAACCTGCTTAAGAAAATGTCTGACATTAACACCTGACCTAAAATGAAAACTTTACATCAGATTCTTTCGCAAAATTCGCTGGAAAAATAGTTGGATCATTCGAGCGTACCATCCTCGAGTAACCCTCGGGTCTTTATAAGCGATGACTCTGAAGTAAATAAAAACTATTATTTAATAGAGAAGAAAATGCTAAACACTTTTTGTGATAACGTAGTGGGTACGTTTTGTTTTGTTTAGCGAGAAATAAGAACACCATCTTACATAAAATTGAAGAATGTTAACAAAATATTGTTATTCAAAAAAATTAAGTTTGATATTTATTTTGTGTTTTGAGTCTTCAATTGTTCGAGGTGAGTGTACTTCTATAAATGCTAAAAACATTCCTCAACGGTATGACAAGTAAAAGGTGTCTTCAATAAGTTTCCAGACACTTTTCCTATGAGTTTTTTTTTTTATTGATAGTACACGCATGAAACTAGTCCCTTCGAAGTATTATTCTCCGACTGAAATGAAAGCCTCGTATGAGCGTGTCAATGACCCTCGTCACAACCTCTTTCATCTTTTTTTTTACACAGTGATCACCACTTATCAAGGCCTGGAAGCCACTCAGGGATAAGGGTTATTGCAAGTACATTACGTTAGTGTGAAGATTTGATAAAGTGTTTACTTAAGGGGGCTGTTCATTAGGAATTTGTTAACGTTGGACTTGAAGACATCCAAGTTGTAGTCAGGTGGGAAGCAGGCAGACGGAACAGAATTCCACAGGCGTGCAATTGTCTCATAACGACATTTTCTAATGGGTTTCTTGTGCTTACGGAATAACCAAAGTTACAGGAAGCAAGCTCTGGATAATAAGAAGGGCGAGGAACTGTCTTGATACCCATCTTGGTCAAATAGTTTGTGAAAAAGGATGGTGCAGTCTGGGAAAGCTTCGCGTAAATCATCCGCATCTCTAGTTCCTCGCGAATGAATGTGTGAAAGTTCCCACACTGACACCAAACTATGCACTTATTGTCTCTATACATATACGACGGTTCTTATCTATGAATTTTTTTATTTAGACAATCAACTCTAGTATTTGTAATTCCTTACTCCCTCCAAACCTCTCATCATTCCTCACAGACTTCCTGCCTCCCTTGATTCTCTTATAGCACTTAAACACTGATGCTCGATGCATACAGAATGGTTTAAAAGCAGTTCATACGTGTTTGTGGCCTTTTCTCAAGATTAAAACAGAAGTTTATTGCATATCATTCCTCTAAAGTGTCCCCCCGTCCAGGTTGCATTTTTGAAATTCACCACTGTAAAAATCAGGCTTTGGTATATTATGTTCCAATTCCTGCTGTAATTGTTCATTTGAACCTGAAATAATAAAAATTGTCAGTCATCTCATAAGATGTACAGCAATAACATACTGAACTTTCAAGAGTCTTTGACAATTTTAAATGCCTGAAACAAATAGTCAGGAAACTTATTTAAGGCACCTCATAATTGTCTCTTTTTATTCGTATACAACATTGCATGGTTAATGAATGTTTTGTTTAAGTGGCACATACATATCAAGAAACTCTTGTAATTTCCACTAAAATCAATGCTGGAAATTCTTTTAGTATTTTTCGGGTCTTCAGTTGTAAATATATAATTTAAAAATTGCACGTTTAGACATTTTCTGAAATGAGAATTTTTTACTTGTATTATATATATTTTCGGACCATTGCTGACATTTTCAACGTTATTTTCACAATGTTTCGTCCGATGTATCAGTCAAACTTTCATTTTGTTTTTTGTCTCGTCGAAATAAAAAAAGCTGTACGGATTTTCGAACGCAATTGTTCAGTTTATAAACTTCTTTCGTTTGTTCGATCATGACTGAGTATGTGTACTTCCATTTTTAGTGCTGCATCTTGTGAGGATTGCAACTTTAAACTTTCAGATTGGTTGGTTGGTTCTTTTTTGTTTTATGGCATATAAACCCTTTTCAGGTTATTTAATGCCGAATCCAGGGATTTTGAAGAACAATTTTTTAATAGAATATATATTTTTTTTTTTTCAAGTCGGTTTCTATTTGACCCATAGTTGTAACCCTCTGGGTCAGAGTGGACCTGGGAGCAATGGAAATTAAGGGGTGGCTCCACACTCCCCAAAGCCCGCAAACTGGGGTCTCATCATCAGATATAGTTTAAGGTCATATTCAGGTCCTAAACTTTCAGAAGATTCTCAGTTAGAATGAATTATTACCTAAAATTATATGTGTTGCACAACCTCTCTTTAATAATGATACTAATAATACGATTAAACTATGTTGAACCTGGTCAATAGTAAATGGGTGACCATTTGGAACTTCCAGCCGCTGTATGTGCCATCCGCTTATCTTGGTATTGTTTCCAGTCGTCCTGGACTTCTCCTTGCCACTGGACCCAAACAGTGCAAATTAATGAGAGGTGTGGTTAGAGATTGCGCAACCCTTGCCTCACAATTACACGTGCAATTACCCCTACATGGGTGTATCCTTTGTCTTTCGAGACTGAACGGAGACGTCATCAATAATACAAACACGTTAAGATTCCTATCAGGCCATAGCCAATGCAACCATGTCGAGCTACAAACGTTGAATGGTGAAAGGTTTCGTTTGACAATCCGTACAGATTCCTTAGTTCGACATAAAGTTTATAGAGATAAAAAAGTTATCCAAGTAGTATAAATAATACACACTAGCATTTCAGCCCGGCGTTGCCCGGGTGTTTGGAGGTGTATGTTGAGCAAAAAAAAAAAAAGCGGTCATTTTTTTGTAACTTTGACTCCTATTATGATCCCCTAACATTTATTGTTTTGGTCTCATATCAAGTTAATAAGTTATATCCATGTCCAAGGAATCTATATCTAAAATTTCAAGTGTTTAGACCCAAAATTGTCGAAGGAGTTTTTTAGAGTTCTCAAAGGTCAAATTGTTGAACTTTGGTCCCTTAAAAGCAAAATTACTGGCCGAAAACCAATCACAACGATTTTCCCAAATCTCAGTACCCTGTATGTCAAATTTCGAGCCTGTAGTCTACAAATTGACAGAGTTATTGCGTAGGGAAATGTACACAGCAGACAGACATACAGATAGACAGACGCGCAGACACGTTCACTTTATATATATATATATATATATATATATATATATATATATATATATATATATATATTGACTTGGGATTATTAGCTGGTTTGATGACCACGTCCCATGTTGAGACGAAGTAGGTTCATTTCACAGTCGGATTTCGGCGCGGTTTGCTTGATCTGTGTTGGTTAATAGAAATTCTTGTGTGCTGGGCGGTTGCTCAGCTGGTAGAGTACTTGACTTGCATGCAAGAGGCTCGGGTTTCGAATCCTGAGTTCGGATGTGTCTAACTGATGAGTCCAAATGAGGGCGAAACTCGAGTCTTGGACTTCCGGTTCTTTGACTGTCATGGCTCTTGTGGGCTGCGACGTTGTTTGGCTGTGGATTTTATTATATATATATTATTCTTCCGTGTTTAATGCTTAATCTATATATATAAAAGTGGACATGTGTGTGGGTGTGTCTGTGTTTATGTGCCTATGTGTCTGTCTGTGTACATATTCTAACGCAATAACTCTGTCAATTTTCAGTCTACAAACTCGAAATTTGATATACTGAGATTTGGTAAAGTCTTTCTGATTCATTTTCAACCAGAAATTTTGCCTGTAAGGGGCCAAAGTTAAACAATTTGACATTTGAGAATTCTACAAAACCCTTCCGCCAATTTTGGGTATAAAGACTTGAAATTTAAGATATATGTTCTTCTGAACGTCAATCTTAGTTTTTTCAGCCGTGGTTCAAAGTGCTCCTTCAGAAAAGGTATGTAAGCATTTGACGTCATTTTTACGCCTTCTGGGACTCTTCATGGGTCAACTAAAGTACCTCCGATAATCCCAGCCCAAACACCACCACCACCACCACCACCTTGTTAGCACCTTAAACGCTGATGACGATGTCGTCTATCCATGATCCATCCCTTTCTCCAGCCATCTAGGCTATCAAGAGTGACACTCACTTCATCCGTGAACAAAACTTTGGAAAAATCCGTTTTTATGTCGTCCTCTCCCCATTTCAATCGGTTTTGTATGTGATGTTGCTTTAATGGAGGCTTTGTCACAGGCTTAGCAGACTTTGCCACTTCTTTCAGAAGGCGACATCGTGTATTTTTGAGACATTTTTCAATCCGGTTTGGTCAAAGACTTCTCGACTTGTCTGCCCAGGGTTCTTAACAACTTAACGTTTGATTTGAAGTAAAGAACGACGTGAAACAACTCTAGGTTTACCTTTATCAGCTCTCTTACGTACCTTTGTATGGTGCTTGACAAAGTTCTTCACAGTTCGATGGTACCTTCCAATCAGTTGTTTACATTTGCGCGGAACAGTACGTAAATTTCACAGTCCGCGCGTGTTGGCAATGCTGAGCTGTGCGTACTGTGAAATTTATATATATACACACACACACACACACACACACACACACACACACACACACACACATATATATATATATATATATATATATATATATATATATATAGTTATAGTTATAGTTATAGTTATAAATTATATATGGCGATTAAGCTACACTGAATATTCCGCGTTTCATCAACTCTAGGATTCTTCAGGCTTTTATGTGAGTAAATGAAGTAGTTATATATATATATATATATATATATATATATATATATATATATATATATATATATATTACAGATTTAACTATATATATACACACACATACACGCAGACACACACACACACACATATATATATATATATATATATATATATATATATATATATATAAAAATTAAAAAATATATCCATTTTTAATTTGGAAATTGATTAATCACAAAGGTAAAACATTCAATTTTTTAGCATGAAAAGGTTAGTAATTGCAATTAAGAATAGGAAATTGGATCAAATGTGTGTAACATGTCTTCTTCCTAAGATTGAGGGAGGTGGTGTTTGATCAGCACTGCTAGGGAGCAATGATGTAATATATTGTTTTGTTTTTAAATCCCCGAAACAGTGGTAAACAACTGATGATCCCTTAAAAATAAATTATTAGTATTATAGTAAATTCGAGAGCGAGTTGATGCAGTGATTGCAGGTGATTAATTGACTCACTGACAAGATGGTTTTCTACCGAATGATAAAAAATATATTTTTTTATTTTTTTGTATAGTTTTAAAGGTTAAAACTCCAAAGACAATGTATAATATATATATATATATATATATATATATATATATATATATCAACCATTTAATTATATATATGCACACAAATATATATATATATATATATTTCAAAGATTTACTTATATATACACACACAAATATATATATAGAGAGAGAGAGACGGACAGACAGACAGACAGACAAACAGAATAAATAACAAAAAATTATATTCCAAAATTTATGATGTTAACCATCTTATAATTTATCCCTTTAATTAAGTTGACTTATACAATTTTTGACGGTATCTGTTTCGTAGCGCAAAATCAATTACTTAATTATTATATCAATCAGTGAATCTATTTTGCCCTTAACTCATCAGAAGACGTAGTAACAAGCAGTCCGTCAAAAAAGGAAATGAAATGTAATTTGACATGATTAAAATCCGAAAATTGGAAGAGAAGCTACATATCCTTTTTTTTTATTTTTCCATTACGCCATGTTTAATTTTATGATCATGATGAGTTTACTAATGCACAAAATTTCATGTGAAATCAGATAATATTCATTTCCTTAATTTCCCGTGCTTAGGCTGTTATTAATCCTAGCGTAACAGAGCAAGAAAAATGCCACTTGAAGCTCTAGCTATAAAGTCGGTGCACAAATTGTTTTTTTCAGGTTTGTGAAAGAGATTTCTAAACCCATAGTAATTTAAATTTATGCATATTCTTATTAATTAAACCAATCTCCATTTATAATGTTTTGTTTCGGATTATTAAAGCAGCATCCATATTTTTTCGCAATATACTCAGCAATGATACCCGAAACTGACATTTATTAGTCAACAATAAGCGAGTGTTCTTCTATTATGATAACGATCGTCTTTCTGTACGGCACTACTAAGAAGAGATCCGCTTAGAGGAATTTGGTTGGTAAATCTTGATCTATGCTGTATAGTCTTTTGCTATAGCTCCCATCGGATTATCCCTTATTTCTAGAATTACAAAGCTATTTAGATGGTCTAACATAACGAGACAAGATTGCCCATAAGTTAGATTCATATTTTCTACCCAAACCTAAAAAATTTGACAGGTTATGCATTTATAAGCTCGTTTATAGATAGAATCAAGTTATAGAAACCAAAACTCGTTATTTGTCTGAATAAAGATTTAAAAAAAAAACAACAAAAACAGTTTTCACTTTCCTAGATGAAATTTTAAATTGGCAAATCTTTCGACCGATATGATAGATATTACAAGGAAAAGAGCATTTCAGACTAAATGCTTATAGTCCGTCGAAAACGGTATCTCATATTTTAACATTTTTTTCTTTTTATTTTTTTACTTATGTTCACTCCTTACAAAACATATCGCCGCTTGGATGTAAGGGGCTACTATTTGGGGACAGGTCTGGGAAAGATTAACAAGACATTTGTTTATGTTACATTTAAACTTTTGCATATCAGTACAGCCTGGGAAGCAGGCAGCAGAAAGGGAATTCCAAAGTCTAGCTGTTCGAGAGAAGAAACTATTATTGTAGAAAGCTTTCTGATATTAAGGGAAAACAACAGTGAAGAGGTAAAATCTTATCGCTAAGCGAGCTTGTCTAGGATATGTACGTCGAGGGGGTACAAGTTAAACGAGTTCATCAGAACACATTCCATTAAAATATTTGTAAAATAGGAACAGTGATGCAACATTGCGGCGATAAGGCAGAGGTTGGACCTTAGTTAATAAAGAGGAACGGGTTAGATTGACAACTCTTTTTTTGGACTTTATCTAAGAGGGAGAGACTAGTCGTAGATGTACCAACCCGGATGTGGCAACAATACTCCATGCATGGGTGAATGGTGGCCTTGCAAAGGTACAATATTCTCTCAGGCGTGGGTAGTCTTCTAACCCGATAGAGGGAACCCAACTTCTTTGCAGCAGCCTTTGCAATGTCCTCTATGTATTTGTTCCAGCTGAGGAGTTTGAATGTTTAATTCTCAGGTAGGGTACTATTTGTCATGGATATAGCGGGATGGAGACATGATAAATCGACTGACGGAGAAAACTTATTAAAACTGCGCTAAATCTTGTACAATCTTTTACGCACGGGGCCGATCAAGTTTTATTTTTAAAATTGTTATACATCTCTCTACACCCTTAATTTATAAGCTATTTTCAGCGTGATAGATTGACAAAATTGCTATTAAAAACTAAAACGTCAAGTATTGTAAAAATATTCTTATGGAAATCGCCCAACACAATGGATGAAGTCACTTGATGTATGAAGCTATCAGAATCAGAAAACAGCATTACTTCCTTCTTTGTCAAAAACATCCCTTACGGCGTGCGGGGACTAAAAGACAAAATGAGATACGAAGATGCGAAAAAATAAACCAAAGGTGATATTTCTACTTTTCACACATTGGGATTTGAGCGCATTCAGATATTGAGATACGTCTATTTGGATGCGTTTAAGATGTGTTTTTCTGACCTAAGCTGGAATATAACGACAGAAGCCAGAAGAAGAGATGGAGAATTTTTACAATGGACGCATCTACAAAAATATGAAACAAAAATGGGGGAAAATAGTCGCATTCGTGATATTTCGCATAAATTTCTTTTTGAAGACGAAACATTTTTTCTTTTCATTATTGTTGCGGATGAATCAAACTTTTATAAAGAAGAAGTAATTCATTACCTGCAAAACACGCGTTGAATAGCATATCTAAAAAGTGGCATAAAGTAACTAAAACGAAGCATTTTTTACACCATTCTTTCAGAGACACAGTCAAGCATCTTTCCTTTGGAATTGCATCGACTTTGAATACACGAAATAACCTTAACGTACTTTTCTAAGGCTGCAAATTTGGTATTTCTTTTTGATAACACCGCCATGACGAAAATACATAATATTGTTTAAAATCTATATCGACTATTCAAACTCTTGTAACCATTAAGGCTTGTTATATCTTTATTTTGCTATCTTACTTTTAAAATGTTGTTCATTACAATATATTATTAATGTTAGTATTGTTTTGTTAATCCCCATTGTAATGGCAGATTGGAACCAAACCACTGAAAATAAATAAAGTAATAAAACACATTAAGAAAATTTGGATCACGTAAACAGCAGAGAATTACATCATTTTAGTCTGAGGTATGTTTACCTGTAACATAACTGTAACATATCTTCACTTGCCAAAGATGTGATCACTAGTCTTTACTTTTCAGAGAACTTAAATGTCTACTAGACACTATCCTCGAGTGCTTAAGGTAACTCTGGAAATTCTCACATGAGGATACTTTTTCGCACAAGTTAACTCTGACTAAATATTAAAAATCACATGGTATTCACGGCCCAAATAAGATCTCCTCTGTATACCTACTTTTAAAAATATTAATTTCGAACGCGTTCCTGTCTTATAAGATATACTCCATTTGATTTTTTTATTCCATGTATTCTGCCAAGTTATAAATCATATGATGTCTTTAATGGACCGAGGCCTATGTAGAACACTAACCATGATTTCGTCTACGACATAAACAATGCCACGACACAAAAAGAAGAAGAAGAAGATGATGAAGAAGATGAAGAAGAAGAAGAAGATGAAGAAGATGAAGAAGAATATTCAACGAAAAAATACTTTCCAACTCATAGATTTCAACATTGCAGACAGAGATACTTAGGGGTTTGTCAGGAAAACCTGAAATGAGGATACTTTTTCAACCAGTAAAACATGACTAAATATTAAAAATCACATAGTATTAGCGCCCCAAATTATATCTCTTCGATATGGCTAACCTGTATTAGTTTCTATGTGGAATGGTGTGCATTCTTCAAGTGATGTTACCTCAGTTAACAGCACACGGATTGGTTACTACACCAGACAAAGGGAATCTTTGTCCTGAAATCAAGTAAGCCACAAGAATACTAAAACGTATTTAAATGTTTCTTTATATGTACATTTTACTCTAACCTTTAATCCTAACTCAGACTTATAATGTCCGTTAACTTGGTGTAGTTTAACATTAGTGCTAAATAAAAATCGGTACTCTTTTTTTAATTAACTTACTTCAGCTATACTTGTAAACGTCAACAGTATTTTGTCTATATAGAAGTGTTTTGACTACGTATTTGGTTCACATTACATAGAAGGCTTCCTTCAGTCTTGACAGACTATGGATACCCACTGTAAGAGTGCTTATACGTGAAATTTTGCGGCAAGAGTTGCGCAACCCCACCTCTCCTGAGTGGACTTTGTTGAATACCAGTGCCAAGTAGAGGTTCAGGACGACTGGAAACAATGCTGAGATAAGCGGAAAGCACATATAGCGCCTAGAATTCCCAAATGGTCACCCATTTGATACACGTCAGGCTTAACGCTGCTTAACATCGATGATCTGACGAGAACCAGTGTGTTAACGCGATTATGCCGTACACAATTTCACGTTATGTACACACGTTATATACACACAGAAGGAACATGCCCAGTGGTGGTATCGGGAAGTCAGTCCGGCTTTAGATCAGAGAGAGGCTGTGTATATATCATATTTTCCGCTCGCTAGATACAAGACAAATGTATTGAGCAACTCGGAACCTTGTATTAGGTCTTTGTTGATCTGACAATAACGTTTGATACAGTTAATAGGGTGCTCTGTATGCATGGATGTCTATCATTATTTGTGCACGTGTTTAGAGAATTACATCGGTATATGAAACTCGAGTTGCATTTATAGTCAGCTTTCAGATAATGGTATAAAGCAAGGAAATATTCCTGCCTCAAGTCTTTTTTCTATATGTTTTGCGGTTCTTTTGAGGTATGCATTCTCGCGTTGTGACCCAGCTGTCATTACTCTTCAGAACATCTGGAAATGGTTTTTAACCTTAGAAGGTTCAAAGCAAAATCGATCTTGTTACAGTATCTGGAGAGAGGACTTCTTTATGCAGATGACGCGGATTTGCTTGCTCACACTGAGAATGGAATGTAGATGATTATAGACAACATTTCACGCCTTCTGATGCATTCGGACTCAGAATTACCTTGCAGAAAACCAAAGTGATGGTCACATCTGCCTCTAGAGAGGAGTGCATCGAACCAAACATCTTGATTAATGTTACTAAGATTGATATGGTCAGTATCTTTGTTTACTGTTGACGTATTTTATCCAGAGATTATTCCTTGGATGCTGAGATACATGCCCACGTTCAGAAAACTTCTATCGCGTTTGAGAAACTGAGGAGTATAGAAATGAACGTAGATTAACCATTAGCATCAAGTTTTTATGATGTGTGTTTTCACAGTGCTTGTTATAGCGCAGATACTTGGACAACCCACCAGGGACACACTAATGTTCCATCTTAAGTGCTTGGAAAAAATGTTAAACATCAAATGGTAAACGCATACAACGGATACAGAGGTGCAAGAAAAAAGCACTGTGTTTGAGCATTTGTCCATAATTAGCACTGCATAGTTGCGCTGGTTAGGTCAGCTAGTACATACGAATACCAAAGCGACTCTTCTATGGAGAACTTGCGAGTGATAAGCGTCTACAACATAAGCCAAGAAAGCGCTACAAAGATAGCCTCAAAAGCAATCTGATAGATACGGATATTGATGTCGGCCCCGAGCAGGCAACTGTGGTTGACCGTGGCACGTGGTGGAAGTTAGTAAAAAAAACTGATGTAGCTAGCAAAGCTTAACTAAGCACTTAGGAAATGAAAACTAGACAATCTGCCGTGCAACGATGCAAATTGGATCTGCAAAACGTGTGAACGTGTTCTTCTTTTGAAAGATAAGATATGTGAACCATATGAAATCTTACATTGAAAGACCATTGTCATCCAGTCTTTCGCAGCGACCCGATCGCACTTGGTGTGTGTTATATGCAGTAAGCTATAAAGGTGTGCATCTGAACTGAAAGGCATATGGTTGTTCAGAAAAAAACATTATTCATCATTGTGATCCGATTAATTCCCTTAAAGATGTTGACCTTTCAGTGTAGTGTCTGTCGTTTACTTTGTACATACGCTGCCGGCAACGCCGGGATACGGCATTAAAAATTAGTAACAAAATACAGTACAGTATGTAATACGCATTTATCTAATAAAATAACATAAAAAGCACGTCACGTAGGGGAAAGTACCGTAAATAGGGACCGGAAAACATCGTATTCAACATCGTATCCTGAAAAAACGTATCCTAGTGCTACCGTATCCCAGGGGTTTTACACAAACACACACAAACACACATTTATATTATATTTATATATCAATATATATATTATATATAAATATATATATATATATAAATATCTATATCTATATATATAATATATATAATATATATATATGTATATATAATATATATATAATATATATATATATATATATATATATATATATATATATATATATATATATATATATATATATATATATATATATATATATATACAGTAGCTGGACGCCTGGCATTGCCTGATCGTATGATATGCTTAAATATGATATTTAATTTATGCCGATTGCTTATGTATTATCATTCATATATATATATATATATATATATATATATATATATATATATATGTGTGTGTATATATATGCATATATATGCATATGTATGCACATATATATATATATATATATATATATATATATACATATATCCTTTATTGAATATTATATATTACAAGGAATAAGATGCCCGCCTTACTAATTCGCAAAAAAAAATTAAATAAAAAATAAAAAGTAATAATGATAACATCGTTAATCAAATTCCGTCTGTGTTTGTTTACAATATCGCGTTTGCTTGTATTTTAGCTTGGCGATGAATTATCTGAAAAAATCACTCCAAATTAATGTTTAATTCTATAATATGCAAACGATGAAATGATTTGCGGCAATTTTAAATAGTACTATTTGTTTGCTATAAATTTAACTCATTGATAAAAAAATACATAAAATAGAATGGTGAGGTACATCCTGGCTTGAACATGGAATCATTCGATCTGTAATCAAATGCTTTACCACGAAGCTATAATTCGTTTTTGTCGTTTTTGTTGTTTTTTTTTTTAAGAAGAAATGATTTGTTAAGATTTCATTATCTCTCTTTGCCGGTGTAACGTATGAAAAATTCCCCTGTAAAATTATTATGTTTTATCTATAAGCCAAAATGTATTTTTAGTATCTGATGTTTGTTATACTCATCGAATGAATTTCTGTACGAACCATATCTAATAACACTACCAGACATATAAATTTTCTTTTGTGTGAATTTCGCTAAAGATAAACTCAACCGTTTGGGAACTATATCAGGAAGGTTCTCAAACACGCACACACACAAAGTGACTTATATATATATATATATATATATATATATATATATATATATATATATATAAGTATTATATTATATATATATATATATATATCAGTAAATCTATTTTGCCCTTAACTCATTAGAAGAAATAACAACAATCAATCTAGGAAGTAAAATGCGTTTGGACATGATTAAAAAATCCTAAAATTGGAAGAGAAGTTGCAAATACCTTATATTTTTCTGTCATTACGCCATTTTCAATTTAGAAATAAAGTCACTAAAATCCATATATAGGTATTAATATATTCCATTAATTTAAGAATATTCTCTCAGAAATGTTCTATTTATTTATTTATAGCCATTAAAATCTAAACCCCTAGCAACAAAAGTGAGTACACCCTTTATGTAAAGTTGTCAATATTAACATATACCATACCAACTCTCAATATTTTGCGTGGCAACCATCATTATCCAAAACTGCCTTTACTCTTCTGAGTATGGAGTTCACCAAAGCTTCACATGTAGCCACTGGAATTCTCTTTCACTCTTCAATTACGACGTCGCGGAGTGGTGTGCATGACTGTTGCCTTTTCAAACAAATGTATAAATCTGTTTTATACTATTTCTTGCTAGGAAATATGTGTACACTTTTCCTAGTCAAGGAATGTATAAATCTGATATAGGCTATTTCTATCAAAGGAGATTACACATTCAAATATATGCGTGATTTCAATATATAGTATTTTCAAACTAAATCTGCACCGAACGAGTAACCTCATTTGCATATTACATTAAATAAATTTATTTTAATAATTATTTGCTGTAATGGAGTCGTTTTAATTGTACTATTTAGAAATATTATGTATAGTTTAATTATTAAGTTTATGTTTAATTCAATTTATATTTGATTTTTAAAAAAAAATTCCGTAATTTTTCATTTTTATTAATTCTATTTACAAAGATTTTTTTTGTCAAATAAATAATTTGAAAGCATTATTTTTCGTCAAATAAATACGTTTTAAGCAATTCTTTTTCAAATGTGTTAACAATTTTTTATTAAATATCTAACAACAAAAGTGGATGGGTTGGATTTTTTTTTTTTTTGCCTTTTGATTATTTTTTTGTTTTTTTTCTGATTGAATATGAGTAGTTGGGATCTTTTTTTGCAATGCCAGAAAATTTCGGTGCTTATGTACTTTTGATACCGCGTTATTTCTAAATAGTTTTTCAGGTTAAATTCCAGTTTTATGACATGTTTTTTTTATTATTCTTAAATTGTTAGGTGGAAGCACATAATAGTTATGAAACTACCCTTTCTTCCTCGTGTTAAGAATGGCTTTCGAAATAATAAAATTGTTTTAGCATGGAAGCAAAAGTGTACAAGTACTAAATTTCCTTAGGAAGATATTTTTTTTTCTCAGAATTTTAGTTGGCATCAGACAGCGGCGAAGTGGACGAAGAAGAAGTAGTTGATATGTAAGTGACCTTTCACCAAACGGGTACCTTTCGGGTACCTTTCGGCTGTGAGTTAATATCGAGACAAATGGATCGGTGTGCGCAGATCCCAACCCACATTCGCGCTAGAGATTTTTATTTGTTGCCATCTTAAACGCCCACAGGTATATAAGTTTTATAATGCACGCGATTTTCAGCCGTGATTTTGCGAAGAAAGTCCCAGTCATGATTCCTGTCCACAATCGATATTTAACATTCCAGTATATGTAGCCATAGACGTCGGTAATGCTCCCTCTGTTTGATAGGATGCACTGACTTGCATGTAAAAAAATGGTGGATTTCTTTTTTTTTAAACATATACCCATCTCTATAGAAAGTAGAATTAGTAATAACTCGTCTAATGAAGAGGTATTCAATAATCATAAAAATATTTATAACCTGGCACTAAAAAATAGTGGTTACAAAAACGTTAACATTACGTATAAACATGAAAATAATATGCATAATAAAAGCAATAATCTGGAGGAGGGCAGTAGCATTGATAATAATAATGATAATAATAATGAAAATAGTGGTACTAATAATAGATCTAGAAAAGTGATTTGGTTTTCACCTACGTACAATAGCTCACTAAAAACTAAAATTGGAAAAAAGTTTTTGCAATTAATCGACAAACACTTTCCTCCAGGTAATTTACTACACAAGATTTTTAACAGAAATACCATAAAAGTGAGTTACAGCTGTTGCGACAACTTAGAAAGAATCATAAAAAAGCATAACAATAAGATATTAATGAAATCTAATGTTGCAACAGTTAATAATCCTAAAGTAGTTAACAATTGTAATTGTAAATTTCCTACGACCTGTCCCGTAAACAAAATGTGTCTAACACCTTCGGTAGTGTATCTAGCGAAAATATTCCCAGAAGAAAACCCTAATGATGAAAAATTTTATATTGGGAGTACAAAATTAACGTTCAAAGGAAGATACTACGGGCATAAAAGATCGTTGAATAACCTAACTTACGAAAGAGATACTTCCTTATCTATACACTATTGGAAGTTAATTAGATAAAACAAAACGCCTAGAATACATTGGAAAATAATAAAAAAGGCTAAAACATGTTACTCTTTGCAGTCACCTTGTTTCTTATGCCTGCATGAGAAAATAGAGATTACTAATTTTAAAGACCGTGACAAACTTTTAAATATAAAACAAGAATCGGCAATCTCCTGCAAGCATTTTCAGATACATACGCTTAAAAAATTATAAAACGCCTAAGTTTGTAAATATCTTCATATTTTTTTCCAGTTCCCCCCGCCCTTTATCATAATTAATTTTTTTCTATACATGAAACCATTCTAAACGTTAATTATTTTAAATATTTGTATTTTACCATCAAATAACCATACCCTATACCTAATAGGTTTAATTTTTAACTAAAGATATTTATTTCTTATTTTTTATTTATCTTTAATTGTAATGTAGTTATCTTACCATTAGTATACTTTTCATAATCGTTTAACGTAGGTTTTAATGGTCACCTCATCGAGCCTAATTTATTTAATTTATTTTATTTTTATATTTTAATCGCTTATTTTACACGTAATCTTTGTAACGTTAGAATTTACAAAAGTAATATTATACGGATACTAATTTATTTACACGTTAACCATTTATTTTATACGTAAATTTTTTTTTTTAATCTAGGGTTCCTATTCTACACAACTTACCTACTGAACGAGGAATTTACTAATAACATTGAAACTCTACTTGAAACTCATTACGCACTATAAATAAAAAAATAAAATAATTAATAAATTAAAATTGACATAATGGACGATCACATTTTAATGTATATACTTTCTTTTTAGATCCTGTCTCCCCCTTTACACGTAAATACGATGTAGTACTAGTTATAAATTGGAAATTTTTGAGTTGAAACAGCAAGAGATGTCTTTGGCCTGACGACGCGATTCCCTTGCCGGGTTTTCACTGAAACATGTATGCCTATATGTAGCCATTTGGTTGGATACTAAATTAACTTATATATATATATATATATATATATATATATATATATATATATATATATATATATATAAAGATACAAATATATGTGTGTATATATATAAAGATACATACACACATATATACAAAGATACATATATATACTCATTTTGTATATATACTAGCAATATCTATCTATATATATGTGTGTGTGTGTGTGTTTGTGCACGTGTGTGTACTTTATATATATATATATATATATATATATATATATATATATATATATATTGATAGATAGATAGATATACACTAGCTGTATATACCGGTACCAGATCGAAACGATATACGTTATACATGATGTCATCAGCTATGAAGTCATATATGACTTATATTTAAACAAGAAAGCAAACAAACAGATAAAAATATGGCGATATTATTATTATTATTATTATTATTATTATTATTATTATTATTATTATTATTATATCTTTTGTAATACCGCACTAAGATTGATATAAATATCTTGTGATTCTTGCTTAAATTAAAATCGACAGAATAAAGATATGTTGAGCTTTACTGTCACTGCCATTTATAGGGCAAGGCGCATTTTCCATGTTGGTTGATTGTTTGATTAGACAACCTGTCATTTCCAATTTACATCCTTATTTCTAACGTGTACAGTATAGAAGTGCCGTTAAGGGAAAGGTCTAACCTACAAGTAAGTTTAATAGACGCATTATCACCTTAAAATAACGGTTGTATTTCACAGAAGAGGATCTTTTACGAAGAGTTCTATAACTAGCAAGATTTTCTTTTCCATATATATATATATATATATATATATATATATATATATATATATTCCCATCATTGATGATTCCCAAAATTATAAAACACTAGTGTCTGTAAATTGACGGGATTTTAAAAGTAATTATAGTAATAATTGTCTCTGTCCCTTTTAGAACTGGGTTCTTAGTGTAAAGAACTTTAACTTGAAAAAAATAAGTCGGTCACTTAAACCCACGTGAGCAAATAGTTATGTTAAAATAACATGATCACTCTCAGCCTTCTTGAATAACATTTACGATTTATAAAAACGTTAGTAAAGGATTTTGAAATTAAATTTTATTTTTTGTTATAATATTTTTCTGTAATTTTAACATAATTTGAATGAATTATTAGAAATTAAGGAAAAAAAATTAAAAATTCAAACAATCTTCATTTATCAAAAATAATATCTTTTAAATGTTGCCCATTTCCAGCTTCGCATATTTTCGCTCGTTTTGACAATGTCAACTTATGACCACGTTCCCCCCAGACATTACTAGCCCCGGTTTTTTGTGTGGGGATATCTTAAAGAAAGAGTCTATGATAACAAACCTAAACCCCTGTAAGAATTGGAATAAAAACATCATGAAGAAAATAAGGAGTAATATTTTGGAAATAGCACAAATATGCCAAGCTGAAAATAGGCAACAAATACAAGACATTATTTTTCATAAATAAAGATTGTTGGAACTTTGCATTTTTGTTTAAGAAATGTCTTATTGATTATCAGATTGTGTTGAAATCACAGAAAGATATCATCAAAAATAAAGAATCTATTTAAGTTCAAAACCTTTCACTGGCTTTTTAGACACCTTGTATAAATGTTACTTTCATCTACATTATCGCTGCAGTAAACGTTGGCCGAGCGATTTATTCCTTGCTAATAGAGTCAGAGATGGCGTCGTGGCCTGTTCAAATTGAAATGATGATCTCTGTAGGTATTAAAAATAATTATATATATATATATATATATATATATATATATATATATTCTTCTATATATATGTATGTACATATATATATATATTCTATTTGAGTGTGTGATTCAGATTTGTTAATAATATTTTATTACATACATATCAGCATTTAATATGTAAATGTCAATATTTTATTAGTCTTAGTAAGTATGTATGTCTGTTTGCTTGTGTTTCTGTTCTACTTTTTCTCGGATATTCTGAGCAGATCTGACTGAAATTTTGTGTTGACCTTTGATAAGATGAGATGCAGCGAATTAAGCATTATGGTATCTGCTCGAAGCTCAGGTAGGGGTAATTAGTCATTAGTATTCAGTGTATTTAATGTATAAATGAACGCAAATTAAGCCATATGAAAGCATGCATAAAACACCTAAGTCAACAGACTGTAGCTTTTTCCCCAGATATGTACATGTCAACATCTCTGGTGTATACATTTAATTCAGGTTCTAATACGTACGCACATTGCATAATATAAATACATAGACATACTTACATACCCAGTTTTTTACTTGATGTTTAAGAAAAAGCAAACAGGTTATTGATTAATGATTTCAATAGAATCTAGCGTTTGTAACAATAGCGTTTTTTTTAAATAGCCATCCGCTTACCTTTAAAATTTTTCATTATTCTTCTGTTTTTTGTTTTTTTAAATATATATATATCCAACAAAAGTTATAAATATATAACAACTATATTTTATTTTATATTTCATTATTGTCTTTGGCTGAATTGAACCTCAACCTGCTCATTTGAATTTAAAAACTTTATACAAAGAAACTTACGTCTACCCAAGGAAACTACCAATAATGAAACGGATTAATTTAATTTAAAATTGCTGCCTGTTTACGTTGGATGTATTACCAGAAACTTTTGTTTTTACCTACACTACACCAATCTTCATACAATATCGATCTTAATCTTTTTTAAGGATTAATTCTGCATTTGAATACCAATTATCCTTTCTTTACATACTACATCCATTCCCTTTATCTATGTCACTTAAAGGTTTTTCATCTTTAATATTTTCTCAGTGTGCCATTTAGCAAAGTTATGGCGAACATGTGTGTGTGTGTGTGTGTGTGTGCAAAACGGCTTGACCGGCGATTTAACTCCACTCCACCTTAGTGCCAACAAACAACTCTCCTCCAAATTTCCCTATGCGACCTGAATCCACACTTAGTATCTCAATCACCCCTTATCATGGCCGCGAAATCATACTTAAGATACCCCAAGGCGTGATCTCATCTATCCTATACTAATTAAGAAATGCTCAGCGGAACTAGCCCCCGTACTTTCTAAACTCTACAACGAATACCTTGACGAATCTTGCTTCCCTAATAGCTGGAAGATGGCCTCTGTGGCACCAGTATACAAGAATACTGGTAAAATGACTGACCCTCTTAATTATCGCTCAATTAGTCTATTCCGCACTTTGCTAAAATCTTTGCGATTTTAATCAATCCAGCACTAGTCCAGCAATTCTCAAAGGATAAACTTCTCTTTGACAAACACTATGGATTTAGGCAACGTCATTCTGCAATAGCAGATATTTCATGTCGTTCTGTAGTAGCCGGTATTTTAATACTAATTTCAGAACGCATATACCATAGAGTAGTCAAAGTTGATGACGCCAGGGCAGTAGCCCTTGATATATTCAAAGCCTTTGACAAAGTCTGGCATAAAGGACTGCTTATGAAAATTAAACTATATGGTATAACTGGATGAATACTAAATACAGGGTGACCCCCAAAAAACTGCCCCATGTACACTTTATGTGATATCTCCATTATTTATTCGCCGATTGCCCTTATTTTACAGGAAATTGCAGAATCAACGACCGTGATTCCACCAAGACCCCAGTGGGAGCTGGGACAAAGAATACACTGTGTTAAATTTTATTACAAGACAGGCTAGTTTAAGAAAACCAAGGACAGTTTCATGCGTCAGTTCGAATGTGAAAAGGCTCCATCCAAAAGCAGAATTCAGAACTGGGTGGACCACTTCGAGAAGTATGAGACCGTGGAGAACCTCAACGCTGCCAGAGAGAACCGTCTAAGCCACTCGAGACGTCCCAAGAAACGAACAGCTGAGCTCTCGAAAAAGTGAGAGAGTCTCTCCAGCAGAATCCGAAACGTATATGCGTAAGCGAAGTAAGTCCCTCGCTATGTCCCGTGAGACTTGCAGGAGAGTGCTGGTGAACGATAGCAGGGCTTACCCATACAGAATACAGGCGCTGCAGACCCTTACAGCCTCAGACAAGAAGCAGAGGAGGGCTATGGCAGTCAAGATGTTCGAGAAGATCGAGGAGACACCAAGTTTCTTTAACCTCCTTTAGACCTCAGATGAAGCCCACTTCCATCTTGATGGAAAGGCGAACTCCAAGACAAATATCTTCTGTGGGTTCCCCAGACCTAATGAAGTAGCCACCAAGCCCCTGCACTCTCTTAAGTGAACGGTGTGGGCTGCAATCTCGGTCAGAGGCATCATCGGACCAATCTATATCGAAGAATCTGGCGCAGCATTGACAGTCACCAAGGAACATTATGTAGAGGTCCTCAAAACCTACAAGAGTGAGCTCTAGACCATCTACCCGTCGCTCATGAGCAAGTTCTGGTTCCAGCAAGACGGAGCAAGTTCTCACACCTCAAACCTGTCCCGAGATTGGCTGAAAGAGAACTTCGGAGGCCGAGTGATCAGTCTCAAGCCTTATTTTTAGTGGGCACCCAATAGACCGGACCTAAGCCCCCTCCCCCAGATTTTTTTTCTTTTGGGCTATCTTAAGGACAGAGTCTACGCAGGGGAACCCAGAATCATCACGGAACTCAAGGAAGCCATCAGGGAGGAGATGAGAGCCATTACCAATTCGGCCTGTAAGAACGTCATGGACAACTTCGTGCTGCACCTCAAGAAATGCACGGAGCTAAACGGAGGCCATCTAGAACATATGTTGTAGAACGGAGAAAAAAAGGCCAAAGACCCTAGTGTTTTGATGTGATGTTTTGAATATAATAAACTAGTTATGACAAAAGTTTCATTTCATTCTGACAAAACACTAAGAAACGGGGCCTTATTAGAGTTGAGCCCGTTTTGGGGGGGGACATCCTGTATTATCAGATCTTTTTTAGAAAAGAGGATCATCCAGGTCGTTGGATATTCATCTTAGCAGCATAACATTAATGCGATCATTGGACCACTATTTTTCTTGACATTGATAAACGACTTTCATGATAATATTCTGTCTGAGATGGGTATATTGGTTGATGAAACAACGCTCTATAACATGCATGAGAGAGAGCATACCTTATATACAAAAAGAGGGGAAATATAATATGAGAAGTATTTGAGAAAACTAATATGAGAAATATTTCGAATCAAGTTTCCCTTTGCTATTATTTCAGATCATTTGAAGCCATAGCAGCAAGTTTTAGTCTCCCCTCCATCAAGGCCTGCGGTTTGGGGGAAATATTTTTTCTCTCTCTCTTTCACTCTCTCTCTCTATCTCTCACTCTCTACGACGGTCCTAGGTTCAATCCTTGGCTTGGGAGAGATGATAGTCTAGCGGCACTGATGAGTTGTGATACAACGAAACAGGACTACAGATATATATATATATATATATATATATATATATATTAAACAGTAATCTACGTACATGCATGTTTCAGGGCTCTACCTCTCTTCAGCGTAGCTTGACTGTTATTAGGACTCGAACCCTGGACCTTATGTAGTTCAGTCCAGCGTCTTATGTATTACACTATGATGCCATAGACGATTTACTGTTTACTTTTTTATCGTTTATATATATTTACGTAATTTTTATATATCTACGTAGTTTTTTAGTTGTTGATTTTTTAAACGATATTGAGGTTAACGTCTACACCTTGAAGATGAGATGTTTTTTTTAGAAATTGCCCATTTTTTTATTTTGCCTGTAAACAATCTATATCAAAAACACTTGTAAACGTTTTTTTTATTTTGTTATTTCCATACTTTGTGAACCAGGTGCGTATGCAGACCCCACAATTTTAATGAATCATCATTATGCCAGATCAAACATACCCATTCCTGTGTCTCGATACATCTTCTTTCATTATATGTGATCAGTTTTCTATAATAGTCAACCATATAAGAGCCTATTCGTGACCAGACACACACAGACGTTAAGCGTTATATTATAGATATATGCGTGTGTGTGTGTGTTGTGTGTTGTGTGTGTGTTGTGTGTGTGTGTTGTGTGTGTGTACTCTTTGTTGCCAAACAATATTGTAACATAAAAACCTACCTATAAAAGATGAGCTTTACTTTTAAATTGATGCGTTGTACGATGTATTATCACTTTGTCTAAGAGTAGATAGAATATCTCACGGCAACATACCGTTACTATTTTAGGATTGGTTTATTATGTCATGAAATGTCATTGGAATGATCATTATTTTTTGTGTGATCGTCAAAGAATTACAGTATGCGTTTCACTTAAACCGGAAATCCAACTACAATTAGCTTCGTTTCAAGCCATTAGTCTGACATTTAGTCAATCATGTCTCCCAGATTCTCTTGCGCAAGTGTTCTAACAAAACGGGGTTCAAAGAATTACCAGAAGTGGCATTGGTGAATAATATCGGAATTGTTGATTTCTTAAGAGTGCGAAAAATTGGGTGACCTGGGATTCTGGTTGGAACTTAAAATGTCAAATCAGCCGAGATTTGGAAACGGCCAATAATGTGTGTTGGGACATGTTGAAAATCGACGAACCTAATTAGATGTCTTCGCTGGTATATATCTTTGCTTCCAGAATTCTACGATTATTATTCATGAATGCATTACTCATAGGACGAGGATGAGCTCGACGGGTCTTTAAACTATGCCCTCTGTAAAACATTCAAAATACGCGTCTATTTACAAACATTGTCAACAATTTCCTTTATTTCATTGTCTAAAACGAAACGAACGTTTTACGAGCAAAATGTCTATCCTATAACTACCCGTTTCTGGAACATACTACCGCAGGACTGCTTCCTAACTGACTATGGCATGATTGTTTTCAAGATAAATGTAAAAAGGTTTTTGTATAGACATCCTCTGACATAATGTGATTCTATCAAATTTCCACTATTATTCATCATTAGGGTGTTGCTACACCGGTCACGGGACACACATTAATCTTTATTCTTGAGTAGCATTTGGGCTTTGAGAATTGTTGCACCTCTAGTAAAGAAAATGTAGATAGTCATTCAAAAACGAACGGTCGGCTTAAAATACAACTACCTCGAATTCGAATCGACACTCTACCGTCTAGCCAATCGGGGTTTGTAATCATTAAGCCATCACAATTCTTGGCAAATTTGTATTGAGATTGGTGATGACTATGTAGAAAATTAAATTCTAATGCACAAAAAGTAGCTCGGTTTAATGGTACCAGCCCCGTCTCCCTAGCTCTTCATTTTTTTAGTTAAAAATATGAGGCTTTACTTTGGAGTATAAATCGTGTAGAATATCTGCACGAATATGATTACACGTAATGGTTAACTAATGGTGATCATTTCATGAGAAAACCGAAAACTATAGGGAATTAATAAAAGCGAATATTTAAAAGATTAAGTAGATCTTTTGCTAGTGAATGCAATTCCACGACTAATATATAACAATGTTGTGTTTTCTTTTAAAATAAATAATACTATGAATACCAATACACAAAAAACAATAAATTAATAGTATAGATAACTTCTTCTTAAATAACTGAACATTAAGTTTTCCCTCAACAGAGGAGGAAGCGATACTTCGAAAACATGCTCGCAATTGAATCAAAATATACAAATAATGAAATAATATCGTTTAGCAGCCATGTAACTCAATTTTGCTAATCGTTTTTGGAGAGGTATAATGTTGCATAGCAAGTGTGTAGCGGCTTCAAATATAACAGGATATATATATATATATATATATATATATATATATATATATATATATAAAATTTTAGTCATTCAATGAATTTAAAAATATATGACGTGAAATGTTTGAGTTTCAGATCAAAAGAGTTTTATTATTCTATATAAGCCAGAGGATACATTAGAAATATTTTAACTCTTTATCCTATAGGATTTCTATGTCTACCATCTCTTCAGGGGGGAAAATATTAGCAAATAGTTATAATGGTTTACACTTTATTTGCTAAAGTCAGTGAGACATGGAAAATCACAATTAAAAATTGAGTAATTAAAAGACATAGAGTAGGGGAAATTAAAGAAAAATATATACATCTTACATAGAATAATAAAAAATCTTTTGTTCTGAAACTCAAACATTTCACGTCATAAATTTTTAAATTCATTGAATGACTAAAATTTGATTTATTTGCTCTATCTTGTATATCGAGCAATTTTTATTTAGGTGGGATAATACTTATAGAATATTAGTGTCAGTAATATCTTGTAAATCTTATAATCACAGATTTTAACACATATAAAAACAAATATAGATACCATTTGATAATAGTTCAACAAACTGGACAAATAACATCTTTGTCTGCTTGCCCAAACAAAGGAAGGACATACCTTTTTGATCGCAGCCATCGATGTAGTGATGAAGACGCTTATGTGAAAATGTACCCCGAAATTTCAGGCAACCAATTTATTTTTCCACATTTACTTTTATTACTGTTGCGACATTTTGTTCTGTGAGTGCACGCCATTATTTTTTCAGCCAGTTACATATTACTGCCTTTCCAGCCAAATGCTTCCATAGCTTAACGACTCACTCCCAGCCGAGAACTAGCCTGTCCCGTTTCTTACCTCCTCTTGTTAGCTAGAAACTCTTTGACTAGCTCTAACTAATTACGTGTATTTTTAAACTCGTTACTCCACGTAATAAACCCCACAAATCGGATGATCCGCCTTCGTCATGTATTTTGTTTCTGTTAGGTAGCATTCTTTTTCATCAAGTTAATATTTCTGGAGACTATCTCAACATAAACGATCCATCTCCAAATATAAATTTCGCCTCGATAAAATTATTTTCTTTGTAATTAAAATATTTTATCTGTTATTAAAATATTCTCTTTCCTTTTCATTAAAATATTTCTAACCTAAACACTGACAATTGGCCATGGGCAGGCTAACCGGCATTTTCTCGGGAGCCAACAATATAACAATACATTACTTATTATCACCTTTAATATTATTTAAAACGGATATTTTGAATCTGCATTTATTTAATTTACGCGTTTAGGGATATAAATGGTGTTTCCAATTCTACAAATATTTTAAATTAAAACATCACTAAAAAAGGTGCCATATCTGTCAAACCTAAGTGGAACAGACCAACAGAAGGCCCGAAAATAGAGATATATTTAAGATTGCACTTGTATGCGTTTTCGGCAATGAGGATACTCTTTACAACTACAAACCGACTGATCGACTAATTGCATTTCCGGCCGATAGAATGACCATCCGATCACCGGGCCGAAGCACACAGATAGCAGCCAAGAGACTTACCAGTTGACTTATTGATGTACACACGAGCGGATGTATCTACCGGCTGACGGACGGATTGAACAATAGATATACGGTCGTGAGTACTTACCGACTGATCGACAGTATTAAGAATGTATTGCTAGGCGAAAGACTTACTAGCCGACGGACAGACAAACCAATGACTGGATGAACGGATGTATCTAACGACTGCCTGGCAGACTAAACAATGGATGGACTGACTGTTGGACTTATCGACCGACATATAGACTGCTAAATAGATGGACTGGCAAATGTATCTATTAACCGTGTGACGGATTGACCAAACGATTAACAGGCGGATGTACCTATAAGCCGACATATAGACTGACCAGTGGAATGACCGTATAAGATTGATAAATGTATCGAGTGGAGATGGATCCATCGCCGACGGTCAAACTGAGCAATGCTTGGATGGACGGATGGGCCTACCGACCTTATCAATGGATGAATCGACGGATGGGTTTATTTGCTGACAGACAAACTAACCTATAAATGAAAGGGCGGATAACCTTACCCATTGGCGGATTGACCATTAGATAGATGAGCGGATAGACGTATCAGCTGATGGACAAACTGAGAAATAGATGGACAGACGAACCAATTTACCGATGGAGTCATCGACTGACAAATAGATGTACCATTAGACGGATGAACAAATGAACGGACAAACTGACTAACCTTGACCGACTGAAGATTGGCTGTTGGATCGACTGAGGGACAGACTGGCGAATAAATGAATAAGCAGTCAACTGATGGACGACTGTTGCATGGACCGACTAAATGACCAGCTGATTGATGAGCTGACCAACAAATGACTAATGCCTATCCTAAAGAGGCGACAACATTCTAAAAAATACTTCCCTAAATCCTATCTTTCGACTCCAGTAGACATAATAATGCTTTCTTCTTAGTTAAAATGTTACAGTTTAAAAATAAAAGAAATACTTATTATGCAATAGTCATTCTTTCCGCTACATTTCTTCGAGAGAAGTCATGGCTTATCTTTTGACGTGAGTAATTTTTATATTCATTTCGTCATCTCTTCCACTCGATTAGCTACAAACGCATGGTCGACACGTTGAGATAGTAATTCATAAATCTGTAGCAGCAACGCCGGAAATGTTTATTCTCTTTCAACTTTTGGCTTTCAAATCCAGAATAATCGACGCTAAAAGCAAATAGCTAACAAGTAAAGACAGATACCGGTAGATGTTTTGTATGCATCTTTCTGTAAGCGTTCTTATTTTTTACGTTATGCATCTTAAAATGATGTTTTGTATTACTGAATGATAAAAAAATCAATTGTTTTAGTCCTTCTAAGTGCACATTTCTGACTGCGGCGAATCGCTTGTGTTGGTGAGTGGATTGATGCGATGGACATGATGTTGCTTCGGCAAATCGCTATTGAAACACACTCGAATAGTAATGTACATGCCAGATACGTCCGATGCAAATGTGATAGTGAGCTGCTTTCTACAACGCCGGATGTCCCTTAAATACGCTTAAACATGTTATTTTAATTTATGCAGACTGCGTATGTATTATGATAGTCAATCCTTTATAATAATACATCGTCTTCGCTGTACATTTGCTAGTCTATGCTTTATCCTACCTAAAGTTCTAATACACCACAATACCTCAAGCACACTGGGGGGGGGGATCGTCCTTCTTAAGATTCCCAAATCATACCGTATGTGTGTTTTTATTTTATTATTTATAAGCAATAAAATAAATTTGTAACCATAAAATTTTATAAAAAGTCGTTTGTTTAATTTTATTTCATTGGCTTGGGAGGGGGAAAAGTCCAAAAAATAAAATCCAAATCTTACTAAGACCCTCCCTACTCTCTCTAGGTTGTAGAACGCCCACTGTTTCCCGGCTTGATGTTAGCTGAAAACAAGCTAGCCGCTCTCTATATGCGGCTGAAATTCTAGACAGGATCAAAGAAACTGGAATTGTGGAGTGGGGGGGTGAAGTTTCTCCAAGATTGATTATTGGGGTAGCCGGGGACGAAGAAGAAAGGATCGGAGGTTTTCTATCGGAGATAGAGGGGGCTAGTCACTCGGCTAGCAAAGAGCCTAATCTAAAGGCTTTTTTTAGGGGTCTGGAGTCCAGCGGGATCTGGAACCTTGTGCGCCATGCTTAGGTGGGGAACACGAACTCCAACTTGGCACTTCTACGCACGCACAGACTCACTATTTTTATCCATCTTCGGCCAAAGGCCTCGGAGTATAATCTTTTTCTATCATCTCTGATCTTCACCTTCAGCTGGTGCTTGAAGAAGGGGCAAAATCCTGATCAGCAAAAGATTCAACCCCGTGCTTCTCTTGCATTCTTGAACTCCATATCACCATTATGGCCACGACCAGGACTGCAAAAAATACAATTCGTCTCTTCCTGTACCAAGACGGCTCTGCGCTGTGGACGATGTAGGACACGTCCACCTTGTTTCCATACGCCCAGTACCGTCTGAGTCCGCTGTAATTGAAGAACGCATGTTTCTTCGGCTGGGATCCTGCAACGAGGACACCCTGACGACCTTAAAAGTCTGGCACTTTTCAATATGGCATTGAGGAGCAACGCGTTTCGGGTCAATCGCTAGGTCAAGGAAAATTAAGAGTCGTTGAGATGACTTTAACCTGGCGCCAGGCTTCACCGGGAGCAGATATCCTTCTTCGACAACCCTCAGACGCTCGACGAACAGGTCGTTGGCAGCCCCCTCACTAGTTCCTAATATAGTTCCTTTCTATTCAGCTGTGAAAGGTCGTTGAACCTTGGGAGGTTCCTTAGCGCGACCCCACAATCTCTCAAGAACTGCGTGTTGCTCCACGGTTTTCGACGCGCCTCAATTTTGTGGTTGTGCATGAGGTCAGGAAAAGCGGCCTCGACCGTGGAGTCTCACGCAGACTGGTCCGCTTCTCAGAATCTCAGTGATACCTCAAGTCGGGCATTCCCAAACCTGAAGGTGGAAGGTTCAATTCTTAGTGTGAACAAAGGAAAAATACCATTGCAAATTACTTAAGCCCTCTATCCAGTCATGGCTGACGAAACATACCATGTTTCCCTGTGAAGTAGATAAAGTGTTCCGCTCGAAATTCCGTCCGAATTCCCGATTTCAACATTACATTCCCGAGTTCGACAAAATATACCTGAAGAAGGGCGGAAGTTACATCGACCGAAACGTTGTAAAAACCACACTCAAGATTAGAAAATAATCCGATGAGTTCAAATAATACGACTGAACCTAATAAATAGTAATGATTTAAAAGTTTAAAAAAAATAATAACTCGTGCGCCACCACCGAGAATTTAACTTAAAACGTTACGCTTAGGATTTACTTTTCCTTTGATGTTAATGCCTAAGTTATGGAACATGTTTGCTATAAGGCAAAAATTAAAGCGAAGGGCGTGCAATAAGTAATGCTCCTGACCCACTTTCAGTTTTCTGATCTCGCTGAAATTGAGCATGTGCAATGATTTATGTCTCTACGGGCTATGTGGCAATTTACAGCTCTGAACTAACTGTGGTTTCTGTTTTACAGATGTTTGAACTGAGTCAGGTGTGAAATGGAGCCTATTGAATGTCGAGCAGTGATCCGGTTTTTGTATTTGAAAGGACGCACACCACAGGAGACTTTTGATGAAATGAATGAAACTTATGGTAACAATGTCCCATCATATGATCTTGTAAAACGCTGGCATCGTGAATTCAAACATGGCCGGAAGTCTGTAGAAACAGCTCCCAGACCTAGTCGCCCCCCTTCTGCCATCGATGAGGCATCTGTCTGTCAAGTTGAGGCTGTCATGGTGGAAGATTGGAGCATTACTATTCGCCAAATAGCCTAAGATGTCAAGATTAGTACAGGGCTTGTGGAAACTATCATTCATGACCATTTGCATATGCATAAGGTATCTGCCAGATGGATTCCCAGGTTGCTCACACCATCCCAGAAGCGAGAACGCGTCGAGTGCTCGAGGATGAATTTGGAGATGCATCAAGAAGATAAGTCAAAGTTTTTCAAAAGACTGATTACACAGGATGAAATCTGGGACCATCACTATGATCCAGAGACCAAAGCCCAGTCAATGCAGTTGAAGCACTTGGACTCATCACCTCCAAAGAAGGCAAGGGTGCAGCCCTCCGTTGGCAAGGTCATGCTCACAGTCTTCCGGGACCAGGACTGAGTAGTGATGACAGATTTCCTGGCAAAGGATACCACAATTACATGAGCCTATTATGCTTCATTTTAGAGGAAATTAAGGGAAGCTATCAAAATCAAGAGGCGGAGCAAGATCAGCAAAGGTGCCCTCTTCCTGCAGGACAACGCTCCGGTCCACAACTCGCATGTCGCCAGATCAAAAGCACGGGCGTGTGGTTATGAAATCCTCCCCATCCTCCCTACTCTCCTTGCCTTGTACCCTCTGAATTTCACCTCTTCCCAGCCATAAAGTTGTTTTTGAAAGGAATGCGTTTCCCAAATGATGAAGCCTTGCTTTCTGAAGTCACATCGTGGTTGGAGGACAAACCTGGGATGTTCTACAAAAACAGTTTCCAGAGCTGCATCAAACATTAGGAGAAATGCATAACTCTGGTTAGTTCCATATGTAGAGAAAGACTAAGAACTGTGCAAAGTTTCGTTGCTCTACTCTTATGGAAAGTGGGGCAGGAGCATTATTTATTGCACGCCCCTCGAAATAATCAACAGCTATTACGTTACGTATTCGTAATGCCGTGGATCGACCTTCACCTGCCAAATTACATTTTGTTTAATGTTTACACATTTGCACCAATTTTTCTCCATCTAAAACAAAAATATAAAGGTTCGCATATGTTTGCCTTATATGTGAAGCTTCATGTCTGTAGACCAAAAACCGACGCAGGTGTTTGGTAGGCAAAAATTTATAAACAGATATATCTACGCATACACAGGTATTTATAGAAAAAGGTTTGTGTTTACTATAACCTTTTTACGCAAATATTACGTAAGTATAAGTTATATAGAATATATCTGCATTGAATATAATAACACGTAATAGTTAACTAATGATGATTATCCCATGAGAAAACCGAAAACTAATAGGGAATAAATTAAAATGCATGTTTAAATAAATATGCAAATTAGCTACATCTTTTGCTAGTGAATGAAACTTCACGACCCACATATAACAAAGATGTATTTTCTTTTTAAATAAATTTTTAAAAAGTGCCTTTAATATAAATATCAATACACAAAAAATGGAAATTAATAGGATTTCATATATATATATATATATATATACAATATTTTTATTTATATAGACAAATATTAGATAGTCGCTACACTGAACATGCTAATGTTTCGGACAGTTGATTTACTACAGAACAAAAAATCACTCATCAGGAGACGCAAAAAAAGATTATTTACCGGTTGGGGTAGAAACACCTGCCTTCAGTGGCAAATAATCATTTTTGTCTCGCATGATTAGTGACTTTTTTTTTTAGCAAACCATCTGTCCAAAACATGTTCAGTGTAGCGATTATGAAATATTTTTCTATATAAATAAAAATATTATTCTTTGCTCTGTTTTATTGAGCACTCTTAATAACCTCGTTTTAATTCATGAGTTTTATCTCTTGAATACTTTTAACTAGGTATATATATATATATATATATATATATATAAATTATAATATAAAGCTGAACGTATGTGCGTGTGTGTCTGTCTGTCTGTCTGTCTGTCTGTCTGTCTGGTCACGAATAGGCTCCTATATGGTTGACTATTTTAAAAAACTGATTACATATAATGATAGAAGATGTATCGCGACACAGGAATAGGTATGTTTGATCTGGAAGAACGGTGGTTCATAAAAGTTGTGGGGTCTGCGTTCGCGCCTGGCTCTAAAAGTATGGAAATAAAAAAATGAAAAAAAAAAACGTTTACAAGGGTTTTTGGTATAGATGTACATAAGAATATTTTCGTAAGTATGTTTCAACTTAAATAGGGATGGTATAATAAAATTGTGGGGGCTGCGTTCGCGCCTGCACTCCATGGAAATATGGCAGAAACTTTAACAAAGACTTTCCATATCTATTTGCGAAACTATACTTTGATAATTATGTTTAGGTTTTAAGAAATATGGTATAATAAAATTATTGGGTGTTCGTTCGCGCCTGACCTCCATAGAATGTAAATATGTCACAGTTTTACAAGGTTTTTTTAAAAGGGGCGAGTGTCCACAATAACACCTTTACTTTAATCTTAATTCACGTTAGCTTTTATTTATTTTTTGAGTTGAATCATATTGTGTCGAATAAATTCACCTCATAAATTCACGTTCTTATTAAAGTGAAAGCCAAAAAAAAGGTCTTAACTTTAGACAATTCTCGGCACAAATTTTGAATAACTATGTTTTTTTCCTTCTCCACTTGCACGTGGCACTCTTTCGAAAATAGATAAAGAGATAAATAATAAAAAATAAGAACGTTACTTGTTATCGTGTCAAAAGAAGGAAAAAATTCTGCTCACGTGATTATGTGTCTTTTAAAAAACATCTATATACCTTTTTACGGACGAGGAAGCGAAAGATGTATTTCACAATAATCGCCATGGAAATACAAAGGCAAGAAAAAACGTAAGTTAGGAACAGTCTAGACGATTAATGGAAACAATTTTAAAACCTTTTAATACGTGGGAAAGAATGAATATAGTCATGTTTTAAATAATAATAATAATAGAATAACAATAACAAAGACTTTCGCTGGCGAGGACTACTATTGACCGTAACCAGTAATACTGTCCTTTTGAAATGTCCATCCCTATTTTTCTCGTTATGCACTGAATATTTGTTAATGAAACCTATATGAAATATGTTCCTTATTAAATTTACAAGATTTTCTATTCTGAAAGAAGTTTTAAAAAATTTAATCTAAAAAAGTTATGTTTAAGTTTTTGTTAAAAAAAATTAAGATTTTCTGATTATTTAGATCTGTATTACAAAGAGGAGGTTTGGATTTATTTTATTGCAATTAAAAACATAATCTTCCATCTAGCAATTAATGATATAGATATAAAATTTTCAATGATTTTTTGAAGTGCAACAGAATATACATTACATAATATAAATCCAAGTAATTTTTTGATTCAATTTAAATTAAATTTTTATACCTTAATTTGTAAAATTTATAAAAGTGCATTTTGAAGATTAATAAATTTCTAATTGAATCTTGTACTTTTATTTTTAAAGCCTATAGTAAAACAATTTGTTTAACAATTTTCATGCCTTGGATGAAATGCTTTTCTAACTTGTATACATATGTATGTATGTATGTATGTATGTATGTATATATATATATATATATATATATATATATATATATATATATATATATATAAACTCAGATCAGCTTGCTTGGGCATTTAAACCTTTCATTCTGTTTCTGAATCTCGGTTTCAAAACATTCATCTGCGTACATATTTCAGGGTCGCTTTGTTGGAATTCAAAATCAAAATGCATCGCTGCTATTCAAAGCATAATCAAAGTCGACAATATATTTTGTTTTTACTTATTTTAACACGGTTTCTATACAAATAAATATTATTTAACTCTGCTGAGTTTAAAAAACGTATTTAAATATAAATATACAAAATACATCTGTAATCATATTTATAGCCATATTTATTGCTTTTAGTAGCGCTCTTGTAGAGTCTGACGATTTATTTTTTTTCAGGCTTTACTTTAAAAAAATCTTTTCAAGAAGGGTAGAAAATTGGTTTAATAGTACTTTTAGTAGGCCTACTTAATATTAATTCGTGTTTGTAGTAGTGCCCTGGAGTCTCCTTGAGTTTAATTTTTTTTCACTCATCACTTTAGAAAAATGTTTCTAAAGATAATAAAAGACAATATAATCTCAAAATCACATTTTTTTCATCTTATTCTTTAAGGGCTTGATGATAGACTTGTATATATATATATATATATATATATATATATATATATATATATGTGTGTGTGTGTGTGTGTGTGTGTATGTATGTATGTATGTATGTATGTGTTGGAGTTGGGGGTTGTCTGTGTGTTTACCCGTTTAGATCTTGATTGACGAATTTAAAAATATTTACAAGAAATAGATTTCAATTGATTTGCGTATCTATTGATTAAAAAAATATTGAAGGATATTTTGAAATTACACCTAGTCTTCGGAGATTGTCAGCTGAACAACGGAATTTACACCCGAACGCCAGTAACCATGAGAAGTAGTGTTTAATACCTTACCCTTTTTAATGCACCCACACAAAGACGCACCCATATATGAATTGAGAAAACATGTAATATATGTCTATGAATAACTATAACTGTATACATCCCCCCCACACACACACATATATATATATATATACCATTAGTCTGAATCGCAGCGACAAAGATTACATCAATTTTACTGTTCACTTTTTTACAAACCGTCTATACTTGTGTTTAAAGCCGTTATAAAAACAAATATGTGATACAAAATAAGATAACAAAATAGAAATAAAATATAAAAAGATGAATGCATAAGATAAAAACTAATAAAACATTAAAAATAAAAACAATATAATTAAATTATTAAAGATTTCATTGATTAAATATAATTTAAATATTAAAATATAAGAACTCATGAAACATTAAAATATAAATTGATATTATGATATCAAAGATCCAAAAAATATAGTATCCAACTTGCGATTAAAGTAAAGTCCAAGGAGCTGTAAAGAAGCTTGGTATGTATAGATTTAATATGAAATTAATGCATAAAAGATGTAGTAAAGTATTGTAGTACAGGATGACCCCCCCCCAAAAAAAAGACATAGGAAGTAAATCTAGAACATGTGCTGTAGGAAAAAGTCCAAAGACCCTAGCGTTTTGATGTGATGTTTTGAAAATAATAAACTAGTTATAACCAAAGTTTCATTTAATTCGGACAAAACGCTAAGAAACGGGACCTAACTAGGGTTGGCGTCCGTTTTGGGGGGGGATCACCCTCTATTGATGATGTTGGAAGACACGGTGGATTACTAAGCTGAAACCTGAGTGTAAAAATTACAGAGTCATCGATATCCAGATCTCTTTCACCCAACACCATTTCCTTACGGTTACAAATTTAAATACACACCCGCACACACGCATGCACACAACTATATTGACATGACAATATAGCTACGATAATTAAGTTAGGTTTACTTAACATATGTATCATATTTTATGGAAAATACATGATATATATTAATCGATATTATTCACAAGATTGTAAAAGATTCATACTCAACCGAGAAGACGTAGTTTTTATTGTAAAAGCCTTGATTAATACAAAACATAATAGCAAGGTCAACATATAACTACCAAATAAGAACAGTTTACCAATACGCATTAAATAAAGAGTTCCGTTCGAAAGTTCGCACTCTTTCCTATATTTGACATAACGATTTCCGAGTTCGGGAAGACACTCTAAAAAACCTAGAAGGTTACATCATCTGAAATAATTCTTATATTTTGTTGGTCTAGATACATGTGAGAATTACAGAATATTCAAAATTTTATTTTCGATTCGCAAATTATAACTGCAATCTTCAGATCGAATAACACAACCAAGAGAGTTTGATTCATTTGCGGTAGAAGCTTTTATCGATTCAGCCCTGTTTGTAACCAGATAGAAACTTGAATTTAAGTCACACCAACATTCATAATTCATTCCGAAGTACTTTTTGTAAAAAGGCAAACTACGAAATATTCACATTTGTTGTAATTGTTCTAGAAAAAATATTCATGGGAAAATTTTAAAACAAGAGAATCAGTTTCTGATGATTTTAGTCGTGACATCTTGGTGGAAAAAGTCTGACGTTGAAAGAACTGAAAGTCAAATATCATAGGATAATTAGCTCACTAACGACTTCTTTGGAATCTACAAGATTTTTGATTCATTTGGTTAAACTGCAAATTAATATTTTGGGGTTTACTTAAAGTCGTTGTATTCTTTTCTGATATAATGATTTATATTGAATTCTTATTAATTTACTAGCAGGGGTACCCGATATTGCCCGGCCATAAATTACGCTTAATAAATTTTAATACATGCAAGTGTCGTTTTTATTATTAGAGTCAATTTCCTATTGAATATTATACCTAATATATAAAACTGATTTTAAAGGTAATAAAAAAAAATAACTTGGGTGCTATCAGCTAGAATCAAAACCAAAACAATTAACTCCCCATCCGCATTCCCTCATTTAAATCTCTAGCCTCGTTCCCCATCTTTATAGAAATGTCGGCAAGTTCTAATGGACAGGTTGTATTTACAACTTGTGGACTTCTGTCCGCTTTATTCATCACCCTCAAAATAAAGATTTTACTCGTTATAAACAATCCTTGGTGTATAATTATTATTTTCTGTTAATTTCAATGTTATGTGACTAGTAGTTTAAGTGTTTATCGGTTAAATATTTACCCACACATGTTCAGCTTATCAACGTTTAAAAGCTGTGTTACATGCAGAAAGTATGAGAAAGGAAACTTAAGTCATATGGATACCAATCTGAAAATTAAAGATCAGGCAGCTTTTCTCAATTAAATAGAACAACAGTTTCAGCTTGTCTTCCAGCATTATAATAAGTTTATTATCGTTAGATATTATTGGCTTCTTGTGGAAAATTATAAGGGACCATATGAGAAAATTTGCCTGTGTGTATACCCCAGCGTTACTTCAAATAAAAATTGTAATAGGTTTGCACGATAATTCTCGTCTTAATCTGGAAATTATCACAATAATCACAGTCAAATTTCAAAACAATAGTCACTTATACAAGTTGCCATTTTAGTTATAATTCCCATTTTATTATTCATTTTTCCATCACATCACTCGATGATAATCTTGTTACAAAAAAAACAAATACTACCGTCGTTTTTGAAAGATGTGCAGAGGATAAGACAAGGTAAAAATGGAATGTAAGAGAAACTAAAAGACGAACTAAATAAACAAGTTTCCAAGTTGGAGAAAAGTATTTTTTTAATTTTTAAATCAAATAAGGAGGGAATAGAGAAATTTAATGCAAAACGAATGGCAAGTACTTTCCGTAAGTGTGGAAGGGAAGGCAGTTCCATTTTAATGCACTTAGGCGTCTTTTGTAAGTAAAGATTGCAATCGTGTTAATCCGCTGCTCTTTGACATATTCGACAAACATTGCGTTTTCAAAGACAAGTTGGCTGGTCAAAGAGAGTCGCTCAATTTCTTTCTGTTTAAGTAGTCACCTAAACACATACATTTCATATATATATATATATATATATATATATATATATATATATATATATATACATATATATATATGTTTGTAGTCATCTACATACAGTCCTGTTTCGTTGTATCACAACTCATCAGTGCCGCTAGACCAGCATCTCCCCCAAGCCAAGGATTGAACCTAGGACCGTCGTGTTGACAGTGTTCTCCCACTCGACCATGGAATTAACGCCCGTAAATAACTCGTCGGAATGTCTATTTAAATAGACACCCGCCACCACTTTTATAGTGCTCAAATCGCATGTTCGTAAACAAACAACGAGCTTATATATATATTTCTCCCCCTCTACTTCTTCATTATTTTTCTTTCTTTTTTCCCCTTTTCTTTATTCTTTTTCCATTTCTCCCTATTCAGTAATACATTTCCTCCCTTTTATTTTATTTTATTGTATTTTACTTTATCTTATTTTTCTTATACTCGCTGTTTTATTACGGGTAAGCATTTTCTTTTCTTTTCATTTTTCTTATCAGTTCAGTTTCTCTCATTTTGCATTGCCTGCCTACTAAAAGATGTTTTAATTTTAATGTATTTTTAATTCTAATTCATTAACAATTTGAAGTTATTTTGGAGTGTAATTTGAGGTTCATGTTCTATAATTGTAAAAAATATTACATATAGCAATGTATAAGTTTATTAATAAACAGATCCACCGGACCTATATATATATATATATATATATATATATATATATATATATATATATATATATATAAAATTTACCGGGCCCATTATATAAACAAAATTGCTCCAGGGAAATGCCTACTTCGGACCATTACATTGTGATGTGGATTACTCAAAATACAGTTTGGAATATTTTACAACACTGCTATCAAAGTCAATCACTTCGGATTTTACCATGCAATTTAGATGTGAAATTTTATATCCTTTTCATTAACTCCCCTTACTCTATGACATTTAAATACGTAAACAACTTTTTTCTTGCGATTTTCCATGTCCTACTGATTTAAGCAAATAAGGTGTAAACCATTATAACTATTTGCTAATATTTTCTCCTCTGAAGAGATGGTAGACATCGAAATCCTATACGACAGGGAGTTATAATAGTCCAAATGTATTGTCTTACATAGAATAATATATTTTTTTATTTGAAATTCAAACATTTAACGTCATAAAATTTTTAATTCATTAATGACTAAACTTATATATATATATATATATATATATATATATATATATATATATATATATTGAAATAAAAAGCGATGCAATGTTTTACCTGATATACGCAATGGCAAACTTCAATCTAATATAAATACCAAGTATTTATATGTAGATATTTTAATCCCAATCAAATAAAAAAGATCAATACACACAATAGAGTCAAGCTTGGTTGTGGAAATAATTATATATATATATATATATATATATATATATATATATATATATTGGTATATTTAGGCAGCATTTTTTCATTCAAGCAAATATTATTAAATACAACGGAGACATTTTTTCTTATAATTCTTTTTTTTAATTTTTCAATTTTTCGTATTGTCTTTCATTTTTAATCCTCATTTTCGCAATCCTGTATTTTTAACACCTGATGATGATTCGTGGACGAATCGAAAGCGCTCGTAACAGCAACATGTATGGATCCTTTATTAATATTTTTGATTTTGAAACAAAAAAAACAATACGAAAAATTGAAAAATAAAAAAAAAGAATTATAAGACAAAATGTCTCCGTTGTATTTAATAATATTTGCTTGAATATATATATATATATATATATATATATATATATATACATATATAATTATTTCCACAGCCAAGCTCGACTCTATTGTGTGTATTGCTTGGATGTGAAAATAATTATATATATATATATATATATATATATATATATATATATATATATATATATATATATGTAAAAGAGATTTAGAAGGCTGTCACAATGCGAGGAATGAATAAAATCGCTGTTGGTAAGAGGAGACGAGAACAAGTGGCGATTTACAAATCAATAAATACATATATATATATATATATATTTTTTATTATTTTATTTTTTTTATATATATATTTATTCAGTTGTATGGTAAAATGTCTTACTTGTTTTCATGCGACGTATTCCATTATTAATTTCGGAAAATTTTTCCCTTTTCAAATGGTGTGCGTAACAGGTAGATTCAAAGCATGCTGGAATCGACCTGTTACGCACACCATTTGAAAAGGGAAATTTTTTCCGAAATTAATGATGGAATATGTCGCATGAAAACAAATAAGACATTTTACCATACAACTGAATAAATATATATAAAAAAAATAAATAAAATAATAAAATATATATATATATGTACTTATTGATTTGTAAATCGCCACTTGTTCTCGTCTTCTCTTACCAACAGCGACTATAATTCATTCCTCGCATTGTGACAGCCTTCTAAATCTCTTTTACATGCCTATCCCACACAATGCTTCAAGCAAACTACATATCAATCCTATATATATATATATATATATATATATATATATATATATATATATATATATATATATATAATTATTTCCACAGCCAAGCTCGAATCTATTGTGTGTATTGATCTTTTTTATTTGATTGGGATTATATATATATATATATATATATATAATTATATATATAATTATATATAATTATATATATATAATTATATATATAATTATATATATATAATTATATGTATATATATAATTATATATTTATATAAAATGGGTTAAGAAATTCCAACGAAAGAAAGATGTATATTTAAATAAGGGAGTTGTCACCAACAATGTGTATTTTTTAACATTATTTTATTATTCCGTGTCTTGGTTTTTCATTGAGAATTATGTTTGGATCATTGTAATAATGTTTTTAAGTCATTTAAATCGTTTTTACGCGCGTTTCAGACGGTCTGTGATGCGTCCTCGTCAGAAATTATTTTCAAATGTGTTGGAGATGTAAAAATGGCTATTTTCGTAGTTAATTTGAAGTTTTTCCAAGGGGTGGAGGCTTGTAAGTGTTTATTATTCATTGGTATGCTCAATTTTTATTGCTCTTTTATTGGGCTTGTCCAGGGAGACAAGGAATACCCGAAAAGACTAAAACGAAAAATCACAATACTAAAATCCAAGAATCCAAAAAATAAATATCAAAATAGAATGAAAGCACACCTACCCTTATTTCAGAAGAGCCAGCCCCCCCTCCCCACATATACACATTAGTAACGACCTCGGACCACAGCCGCCTTTCTAAGGAAGCAAATAACCCCAAAATACTATAAAACAATATACACATTCCCAAACCAATAAAAGCAAACACACACACGCACACACACGCGCGCACACACACACACATAAACACACACACACACACACACCCTACCCCACCCTAAAGGAAAAGAAAAAAAACATTAGCAGAAAGAGATAGCGACTACAGCCAGGTCAACGTCTCCCTGGAGTAAAACAAAAAGACATCAAGTCGGATGACTAGTAGTTCGAACCATAAGACAACGGGAACGACACCGTTATTGAAAGGTATCTTCAATGCTTTTATACAAATATTGACCAATACGCCCCAGTGCTCTATTTATTTCTTTAGAAAGAGCTTTGCATTGTGCTAAAGTGCTCAATCTAAGAGATCGGGGCTAGGCTTAAATATTCATCCACATAAAACTATTTCGCTATATCAAAACTCTTCAGTGTAGCTAGACCAGCAGTACTGATCACCAGGCCACGGTAATAGGTGCCGCCAGTCATTCTATTGGTGAGTCTATGTTAACAATTCTTTGTTTTCTGTATAACTTATTGAAATGTTATACAGAAAACAAAGAATTGAAAAAATAAAATAAAACAAACCGAGATGAATGTGGTGAAGTAACAGTCGTAATTCGACAGAACCAGATACTAGACAAATATGTCCGGCTTCAGTACAGTTTTATTTCTTTTCTATTTATATATTGCCTTATGTGCATATTTGTTGGCTTCAGAATGAGGCGCATCAAAAGCATAAAGCGAACTAAATGAACAAATACGAAGCATCCGCAGCGTTCAGCGGGAAATCTTCAAATCGTCTCGGTCGTTTCAAGTCGAACGGACAGACGACGCCATCTTCCAGTTTGCAATTTATTTAGTTTTGACTTGATGCTTTGAGCGTCCGTTTGCTTCATTGAGCGCTAAATCTTTGATGTACTTCCGGTGAGCAGTATTCTTTTTCCGATACAAAGGAAAGACAAAATACTTTGATGTTTATGGAGAGCAGAAGAAGAAAAAGAAGAAGACGAAGAAGAATGAAACACCGGCGGATTAGGTGGACAATCACGTTTATGGTTCGACGTTCCGTAATGTCAGACTATAAAAGACGTTACGAATGAGAGAAATAACGACGCCACTTCGAAACGGGTGTAAGAGGATCTCGGGCATTATTTGGCGGAGAAGATGATTTGAATAGATTACCGTTCGTACACAAATAGAATGGAATAGAGTCAAGGGACGGATAGTATTACGTTGTATGAATTGTATATTATCTTTTTTTCTCTATCTTTTTGGTAAGGAAAGGTACTGCTCCAAAACAAAGAGATGAGTGAAAGAGAGAAATAAAAGATGAATAAAATAAGTGTTAAAGGTGAAGTCAGGAGGAAAAATACATGAAAATAATATTCAGAAAAAAAAGTAGACAGCGGAAGACGAAACTGCAAATTGAAAAAGAAAACGATTTGGGAGGAATAAACTGTTGGTTATTGTTTTTACGGCATATCAATCCATTTCGATTTATTTTATGCCGAATCCAGACACTTTGGAAAGAGAAAAGATTTTATACTACAGTATTTGAATCTTCAAATATTTATTCATGGTGTTTGGTTTGATTGTTTTATTTGACAGCATATAAACACTTTCAGGTTATTTCACGCAGAATCCAACAGCTTTGGAAACACGGTCTTATTCGTCAAGTTCTTGATATCTTAAAATAATCATTCAGTGTTTTTGTTTGCAGAACATGATTGAGTTTTGCAACGGCAAAGAAAAAAACACGCAGCTTGATCTGATAGCACCAGAAAGAAGAAGAAAAAGAAGAGAGAGAAGAACAAGAAAAAGAAGGAAAATATGAAAAAGAAGGAAACGGATGAGGAAAATGAAGAAACTTGTGATGATATAGAAGGATAGGGGGAACAACAAATATGAAAAAGAAATACAAAATTTAAAAAAGAAAAAAAAACGGATTATTATTATTTCACGCACTAAGAGTTCTCACTCAGGTCCTCATCAGAAATTATCTATTAATAAAAACCGGTGATGTTCTCCAGAGTTTTGGTGACAATAAGTCTCCCCACGTTGATACACCGGGTACTGCTGGATCACCGAAGTTAAGCGACGTTGAACCTGGCCAATACTAAAATGGGTTAGCAGTTGGGACTTCCAGGTGCTGTATGTGCTCTCCGCTTATCTCGACATTGCTTCCAGTCATCCTGGTCTTCTCCTTGCCACTGGACTAAAGAAGTGCCGATTCAGGAGAAGTGTGGTTGGGATTGTGCAAACCTAGCCTCACAATTACACGCGCAGCTGCCGCTACAGGGGGTCTCCTTGGTCTTTCGAGACTGAACGGAGGCATCAAAGTCTCCCTAGATTTCCAGTACTCTTCACACGTTTCGACAGACTTTGTAAATAAATGGGCGTTATCGCAACAGTCGCTTACTGTTGGTTTCTCGCTGGCAATGACTATTGATTTTTATTGAAATTTGGGTGGCAATAAGTTTTCACAATGTTTCTATCCTCTCCTTACCTATCCATTTGAGGTCAGGTAAGTGCTTTCACTCCTCGGTCTTTCCATGTGATTATTATTTTATCATTATTATAAGTATTAGGAGCATTATTGGTAGCTGTTGTAGTAGTAGTATTATAATATAAAGAACAAATACATGTTGTAGTAGTAGTAGTAGTAGTAGTAGTAGTAGTAGTAGTAGTAGTAGTAGTAGTAGTAGTAAAAATACTGAAAAAAGAATAAGAAAGATAATTGGATGCTGGAACTGTTGTTAAGATGAAGGCAAACGAGATTAGAAACGTCGACAAATAAGTAAACAAGATAAATTGTGGTCACAAGAACAGAAGAGGACGAGGGGTCAATGAGACATAGCGAAACAAAAAATAAAACAAATCATTTCACATGGATATAAATAGTCATTGTCGAATCCAATCGCTGGTGACACCACATCATAGAGCATTGGGCCCATTCTCTCCCAGCGAATAAATAGGAGTCCGGAAAGCTGGCTTCTAAAACAAAAAGTGATCATTTTTAAGGACCGATCAAATAATGCTTGATTTACACGCATGCCCCCTAACGCGTGTTGTGACACAAGGCCAACCTTAGCGAGATTTTATCGATGCTGCACTAGTTTTTAAAACATTTGTATCTGTTGGTATTTCTTTATGATGGCGGTTTACATGCGATAGAAAGAAAAAAAAAAACTGTTCCCCGCTCATTTCCCTCTCGAAAAAAAATGTGAGTCAATCCTGAAAGAAGAAGAGAGGGGAGAAGAAAATGATGTGAACGAAAAGAAAGGATTAAATGACAAGAGCAAGAATGAAAGAAGAAAAAGAAGAAAAATATGTTTATACGAAGAAGAAGAAGAAGAAGAAGAAGAAGAAGAAAATTACGCTTGTACATTACGAGGAAGGAGGTAGTGGATAGACGAAGAAGAAAAGAAACGCAGTAATGGATGGTAATAGTACATTTATATCTCTCTAAAAGTGAGAATGTGTGTGTGTGAAGACACATCTCAACCTATATACTCAACGGACTTTTGATCTACAGACTTGTAATTTGGTATATAGGATAATCAGGCATGTGAATAAGTTTATAATGGGTTTTTATCCGGAACGAAAGGGCTGCTAAGGGGTCAAAAATGAAAAATTGCTACTTGGGAGTCAACAGATTTTTATCAGTTTTCAACATGACAGGTTCTTTATGTTAAGAATAAGCAGATTTTTTAAAGCTCGTGTCAAGCTGGCCTAATGGTTCTCGTACTTGCCTCATTGCCTTTAAGTTTAGATCTCAGCTCAAGTATTTTTTTTTTACATACTAGAATTGAACTGTTTAGAAAAAAGCATAATACTCGCATGCATATGTCTTAATTTCTGTAATAATCCCAATAAAATATTTATGCGTATTTTACGACCAGGCAATGTCAGTCGGTCTGCTAGTTAAAAATAAAGAAAACTAAGTATTATGTATTTTATATTAAAACAATTCGCCATCTTCACAAATATACGTGTTTTCTTGCTTCAAAGGAACATCTATAATTCGACATTCAATTATTTTTTTCTCTTAAGCGAATTGTCATTTCATTAAACATATTGGAATAATAATTTTATATAAAAAATATAACAATTTTGCGCTTCAATGGCATGCATTCTCTTCTATGCCGTACTGAAACGCAAGACTGACATTAAATGGTTGAAAGGGAACCAACACGTTGTGGTTTCAGTCGCGAAGTAGACAAATAATAGCAAAGAACTTCAATTCGATTTTTTGTTGTTGATGTTGTACAACGAGATTTATTTCCTCATCCTCTTGTTATCGCTGTGACGTCACTCACGCGATCGTCTTCTCGAATGTGATCTTCAACATCATTCGCGCCTCTAACGTGATCGTTTTCTCGACCATGCTCGCTCCTTTTTATAGTCGTATTTTTCCCTATGTAGCAAAGCGCGTATGAACGCGTGGAAAAAATAGCAGCAGCAACCGAAGGATGAATGGCAAGCAATTGTATTAGCGGCAGGAGCAGCGTTTGAAAAGAGTATGCAAATTAGGAAGTGTGTACAAGCTGGCGCAAAAAAGGGACATCACGTGGTCGAAGAGAATACAAAGTTGACGTCGAAGAAGATAGACGTCTAAAGTAAAAGCGAGAATGGGCTGGCTGTGGCGAGCGTGCGGTCGGAATAAAGAAAACCGACCAGGTTAGATGAACATGTGGCAGCGAGAGACATTTTAAGTGGTGTCGAGATAGTAGAGTAACCATAATGAATATTTTGGTTAAAAAAGAAAAAAAAAACGCCGACCCGGATATTTTTATTTTTGTTTGTTTGCTACTTTTAGACAGTGCCACACTGCGTGCGGAGTCCGACAGAGGTTTGAACTCTAACGAACAGAGTTGGAGCGTAACAGCAGCGTTACACCAAAAGTGACATCATTTCGCTTTTAGTATAGATTTTTAATAATACATAGCCAGTTGCTCCCTCACTGTATTCGTTACTTAATCAGCATTCTTTCATCAATCCATCGACTTGTTTACTTAATTGTATATTCTTGAGATTTACAAAAATTGGAAATGAAACTAAAATAAAAGTATAAATACCGCACGAGGTGATACTGAGTAAGTAGAATACGTTTTAATATTGAAACCAATTCCTATTCTTTGTTTAGTTCCACTGATCAATTTCGTTTGCTTTTTGTATTTCGGTTTCCCGCTGCGAAATATATTTGTATTTCTTTTGTTTTTTATTGAATACTTGTTTCTTTTACTTGCTGTCTGTTTTTTTTTCATTCCCCCACTCCCCCTTGCCAAAAAGAAACTGTCTGTAGGGGATCTGCGAATGACGTTATCTGAAAAGTTTTTTTTTTTCATACTCTCGTCAGTTATAGCCGTAAAATATAATAACCAAGTTTCGAAATCAATTTAGAAATACTCAAATTGCTTTACGGCATTTAATAAGGCGTAAAAGAACATTTTATCTTTAATATAGCAACGGAGACTTTTTCCTCCATATCACTTATCTACACGTTATATATATATATATATATATATATATATATATATATATATGTGTGTGTGTGTGTGTGTTTGTGTGTTTGTGTGTGTATGTATGTGTGTGTACAACGATATAAATTTATACATACACTTTCTATCTCTTTCTCTCTCTCTGTCTCTCTCCCCCCCTCTCTCTCTCTCTCCATATATATATATATATATATATATATATATATACTAGCAGTGGTACCCGTCGTTGACTGGGTTCAAAAACAGCCTACAGAAAATGGACGGTGATTGATGAAAGTATGATAGGTTATGAAAAGAAGGGGTTTGTAAAGAGATAGGTTTTGACACTCAAAACTTTTACCCTAAGCAAAATATGATGAAAGTAAAGATAATTTTCGTGTTAATATATTTTTTATATCAACTTTGTTTCCATTCGTAGCCAAGAGTGACCAACAACATGAGGTTTGCTTACAAAGAGAAAATGTTATATATATAATGATATAAATATACAAGAAATAAATGTTACCATAGTCAATAAAAATTAATTTTATGGTAGAAAAGTTCATTGGTCTGTATTTTTATGTAGTTTAAAAAAAATCAAAATGGCAGCGATTTTTTTAATGAAGAGCTCGTTTTCAATTTGAAGAAGGGCCACCTGAGCATTCTGTTTTTACAATTTAAGAGAGTTCCGTCAATTAAACTAATATTTATAAATATCTTTTAATGTTTTCCGTTATTTTGTGCTTGAGGAATATTCGATTATGGCATGTGTAGTTTATATAAAAAATCATTTAAATAGATATCGCCTCAAATTTCATTTTAATTTCGGTTCGCTGAAATTATTTCAGGTAAAGAGCAGTAAAAACTATTTCAAAACAAAAAAAAACATGAACTGAACTTTTATTGACTATGGTAACATTTATTTCTTGTATATTTATTTTTCGGGTAGTCGTTTGTTGGCTATTCTGCTAAACACTTTTACTAAATGATATCGACAAAATATCGAAAAACAAAGAAACAAAAACAGTTTTGAAAAATAATGAAGCTTTACTTACTTTAGTAAAATAATCCGAAACAGCAAAATGGGATATTAAAAAAGTAAACACGTAATTACTTTTGTTTTTTAAAGCAAAGAATCGATATAAATATGAATAAAAAGAAAATGGCGCCCTTTTTAAGCAGAACAGCTTCGTTTCAGTTTTCCAGTATTGAACGGTGTAGTATTGCGTCGTCAGATTCAGAGTTATACTATTGTAATGGAATGAACACGCTGAAAGGGTGGTAATCAACTGAATCTCTTCTAGTACACTGACAAAAAAAACTTAAACATATATATAAATAAAAATCAAAGGCTTATGTAAATGTTTTTAAAAAGACACGTAATCACGTGAGCAGGATTTTTTCCTTCTTTTGACACGATAACAAGTACCGTTCTTTTTTTTTATTATTTATCTATTTTCGAAAGAGTTCCACCTGCAAGTGGAGAAGGAAAAAAAAAACAGAGTTATGCAAAATTTTTGTCGGACATTGTCTAAAGTTCCGACTATTTTTTTTTTTTTTTTTGGCTTTCACTTTAATAAAAACAGGAATTTATGAGGTGAATTTATTCGACACAATATGATTCAACTAAAAAAATGAATAAAAGCTAACGTTAATTAAGATTAAAGTTAAGGTGTTATTGTGGACCCTCACCCCTTTTAAAAACCCTTGTTAAACTTTGTGACATAATTACATTCTATGGAGGTCAGGCATGAACGAACACCCAACAATTTTATTATACCATATTTCTTCAAACTGAAACATAATTATCAAAGTATACTTACGCAAATAGATATGAAAAGTATTTGTTAAAGTTTGTGCCATATTTCCATGGAGTACAGGCGCAAACAAAGACCCCTACAATCTTATTGTACAATCCCTATTTAATTTTAAACATACTTATCAAAGTATTCTTATGTACATCTATATCAAAAACCCTTGTAAACCTTTTTTTGTTTTCATTTTTATTTCCATACTTTAGGGGCCAGGCGCGAACGCAGTCCCCACAATTTTTATGAACCACGCTTCTGCCGGATCAAACATACTCATTCCTGATCCTCAATACATCTTCTATCATTATATGTAATCAGTTTTTTAAAATAGTCCACCATATAGGAGCCGATTCGTGACTAGACACACACACACACACACACACACACAAACACACACACAGATGTTCAGCTTTATATTACAGATTTATCCATAATTTTATTATACCATATTTCTTCAAACTGAAACATAATTATCAAAGTATACTTACGCAAATAGATATGAAAAGACTTTGTTAAAGTTTGTGCCGTATTCTCATGGAGTACAGACGCGAACGCAGACCCCACAATTTTATTATACCATTCCTATTTAAGTTGAAACATACTTATCAAAGTATTCTTATGTACATCTATATCAAAACCCCTTGTAAACGTTTTTTTTAAATTTTATTTTTTTATTTCCATACTTTGGAGTCCAGGTGCGAACGCAGACCCCACAATTTTTATTTGGGGGGGGGGAGGGACGAACGCAGACCCACAATTTTATCATACCATTCCTATTTAAGTTGAAACATACTTATCAAAGTATTCTTATGTACATCTATATCAAAAACCCTTGTAAACGTTTTTTTTTTAATTTTATTTTTTATTTCCATACTTTGGAATCCAGGCGCGAACGCAGAGCCCACAATTTTTATTTGTATTTTATTTTTATGAACCACCGTTCTGCCAGATCAAACATACCCATTCCTGATCATCGATACATCTTTTATCAGTATATGTAATCAGTTTTTTTTTAAATAGTCAACCATTCGTGACCAGACACACACACACGCGCGCACACACACACGTGACCAGACACATACACACACACGTACACACACATTCAGATTTATATATATATATATATATATATATATATATATATATATATATATATATATAACTACTATTTAATAAGCTTAAATACTTCCACTTATAAAAATATAAATTAAATAATAAATAAATATCCAATCCGATACAAATAGGAAAAAGTTTAACGTTAATTTCCACCAATAAAAATAAGAAGAAATGAAAAATAATTTTTTAAGAATTGAACAAAAAGACATCAAATTTTTATTGACAGACTAGTTGAACCGTCGGCTTAGGGTTAGGGTTATTGACAGACTAGTTGAACCAATTTAGTTGAACTTTTTTCTATGTTGAACACTTCTAATTGACCTGAATTAGATCTTCACTATCGCCGTATGTAACCATGACTACTATGTTCACACCGCTTCCATTTCTCCCTCCCCTACTGTTTTCACAGACCCTCTCTATATTATTATATGACCCCCTCCCCCTAATCACCTTAAACTACCCTTCCAACTATTCCCTCTCTTTTAACCCTTCTTTCTGTTTTTAACAAAAACTTGAACTTAATTTAAACCCACAAACCTTAATTTTTACTCATTGTCAGTGATGGCAATTTCTCTCTCCTCAAAATTTGAAAAGGTCTGAAACCGTTTTAATTTTTGCACTTTAATTTTTCTTGCCTGATAATATCTATTATGATTGAAACAGTCTGCACATCGTAGCAAGATATGACTGTATTTACATAAAGAATAATAATAATAATATATATATATATATATATATATGATTAGTTTTTTTTTGGAAAAAGAATTCCAGCAGAGTGCTCAATTAAAAGGAAAATCCAAATTGTAAGAGCGTATTTATATTTTGTGTACAGAAAGTTGTTAGTTGAGACAGATCATTGGTACCGTCGGTTTCAAGTCCGATAATAAGGCCCATTTAAGGTATCCTTATCAAGCTCTCTTCAGCCAATATTCGAATAAGAGAGCTTGATACGGATACCTTAAAGAGGCTTAATATCGGGCTTGAAACCGACGGTACCAATGATCTGTCTCAACTAACAACTTTCTGTACACAATATATATGTACGATATCAAAACATCGTTAAACTCACTACTCGTTCAAGCAGCCGCTAATAGCGTAATGGTTAGAAGCCTTGACTGTCGTGTAAACGGTCGGGTTTCAATCCTGGCTTGAGGTAGTTGCCTGTCTAGCCGCACTGATGAGCTGTGAAACAGCGAAACAGTACTGTATGTGGATGACTATATATATATATATATATATATATATATATATATAGAGAGAGAGAGAGAGAGAGAGAGAGAGAGAGAGAAAGAATGTATATCCGTAAGTTTATATATTTGCGTACATAGTAGTTCTAAATCATTACGAAATTTTCAACACACTGTTACTCGATGAAAAAGTGAAGTGTGTAGTCTATATTTAGTTTAATTTACATTAATATAAAGGCGACAAATAGGTGTGAAAGCCTTTCGGAACAGTTAGAAATCGCTGAATCTTGTGAAATTTGATTAATAGGTATTAGATATCAATCAATAAATATTCTCAAATTTTCAATTTTCTTGAAATATTATTAAAGTCAATCGATTGAAATATCTTACTTTATAATCCTCGTGCGATAAAGCAATTAAGTATAGGTTTTTTATAGTCGCTTATTCGCACAGTCGTATCATGATTCCATATCATATATGAGTGGCTGTGATCGTCCAGGAGTTCTGTAAATTTAAGACTAATAAACACAAGTAGATTTTGCCGAGTTCTTCAATGTTTTATTGGAGAGAATTTACTTATGGGGAGAGAGGCTAATCACTAATCCTTAACTTCTTAAACTTGGTGTTTGGAGATTGAGTTTGAGCCAAAAAAAAAGGTAAATTTTTTTAATTTGACTCCTATTACGACCCATTGTTTTGTGTTCAAATCAAGTTATTAAGTTAGATCCATGTCCAAGGAACCTATATCTAAAATTTCAAGTGTTTAGACCCAAAATTTGCGGAGGAGTTTCGTAGAGTTCTCAAAGGTCAAATCGTTGGTCTTTGACTCCTTAACAGCCAAATTTCTGGCTGAAACTGGATTACCAAGATTTTCCCGAATCTCATTACCCTGTATATTAAATTTCGAGTCTGTAGTCTGAAAACTGAAAATTGAGTTATTGCGTAGGGAAATGTACACAAACACACACACAGACACGTCCACTTATATATATATATATATATATATATATATATATAAGCATCAATGCTTTAAGGTATGTACGTATAGAAACCTAATTGCATACATTGCAAGATAAAATCATGTTTCTACATTACAACTACATATAAATATCGATATCTGATCTGTTTACGTAAATACGATGAACTTAATATGTTTAGCATAGAGTTATACGTTTGTATTACACACCTACGCTCGAGTGTTTGTATAAAAATGGTGTTTTTATAAAAGAATATTGTAAACTATGCATTATGCATTAGAAACACACACACATAAATACATATACATACATGCATATTCTTATATATACATATGCATATATATATATATATATATATATATATATATATATATATATATATATATATATATATATGATTGTGTGCGTGTTTGCGTGCGTGTGTGTGCATGTGCGTGTGCGCGTGTGTGTGTGTATATGTGTGTATGTGCGTGTTATACAAAAAGAGACGGAGAAAAAGAAAAGGAGAGATACAAACGCATATATTTATAACAGATTGAAAATTACATTTACTTCACGTCGCATGCCAAATATGAAGAGAATTAATACGAGATACAAAAAGTATTACAAAAGCAAAGTCGACTTTTCAATCGATAAATATAAATGCCCGAAGCAATCATACCTAGAATTACGTATATTTCAAATCAAATTAAAAAAAAGCTGCAAATTGATTGCATACATTCTATGCCGCAAGATGGAGGAATATTTAGAAATGCTCTCATATTTATAAATGTTTATCTATCTATCTATCTATCTACCTATCTATCTCTCTATCTCTCTCTATAAATATATATATATATATATATATATATATATATATATATATATATATATAGTAAGTTAGTGATTAAGCTACACTGAATATTCCGCGTTTCATCCACTCTAGGATTCTTCAGGCTTATGCGCGAATTCTGTGGTTGTTTGTCGTTTTTATATGCCCATTTCTATTGAAATTTTAGTTAGCCAATCAGCTTTCTAGTATGCACCGCGCCCTTCCAATCAGCCAATGAGAATGTATTTATCGGACAAAGGCCTATTTGACCTCTGGTTGACCTGTTCCTTTGTGCGTGCTCCTTGATCTGTTTTAAATCTAGGTTAGTTTTTTTTTTTTTTAATTTTTATTAATGTTAGTTTATATATAAATATATATATATGTGTACACACATATATGCACATCTATATACATATATATATATATGCATACATATATATATGCATACATATATATATGCATACATATATATATATGCATACATATATATGACCGTTTATGCATATTCATGTTTATTTAATTTATTTATTTGTTTATTTTCTATTGTTTTTGTTAGTTTTAAAACTATTTTGTATCACTATCCTAGAGTAAATTATATCTTGTTAACACAGTTATTTGCTATTTCTCTTCTACAGTTAAAAAGATGTTTGGGTTCTTTAAAGTACAGGATAGCAAATTTTTCATGAAGGCATAATCTACGTACGCATTGAGCATTTTTGAAGTAAATACTTAAAGTTTACGCATAAATCTATACTTTCGTATATTAATTTATGTGAGTAAATTAAGTAGTTATATATATATATATATACATATATATATATATATATATATATATATATATATATATATATATATAGTAGCTGGCCGCCTGGGGTTACCCGGTTGAACATGACGCTTAAACATGTTATCTTAATTTATTCAGATTGCATATGTAGTATTATAGAATCAATTCTATATTGATTATTATAGATTACGAGGAATAATCTGTCCGGTGGACTTATTCGCAATAAATAAATGAACAAAAAATTAAAATTAAAAAAATAATTATAATGTCGTTCATCAAATTCTCTGTGCGTTTGTTTATAATATCACGTCAACTGATATTTGTGATTGACGATGAATGCCCTCAAAAAGTCATTTCTAATTAATGTTTAATTTCAAAATATGCAAATGAAGAAATGATTTGCAGCGATTTTAAATGTTTTTCTTCTTTTATTGTACATTAAATCCATCAATAAAAAATTAAAATATAATCGTAATGTACACCCGGGCTTGAACAGGAGGATCATTCGATCTGTAGCCGAATGCTCTTCCACTGAGCTATATTTCCGGATCATTAATTCTGCTTTTAAGAAGAAATGATTGTTGAGATTTAATTATCCTCCTTGCCGGTGTAACGTAAAATATTCTCCTGTAAAAAGTTATCATTTTTTTTTATCTATAAGAGAGGAAAACTATTTTTAAGATCCGATTTTTTCGATTTTCGATACTTATCGGGCGAACTTCTGTACAAAAGAAGACCACTGCTAGACATATAAATTACCTTTGTGTGAAATTTGCAAAAAGATAGGCCCAGCCGTTTCGGAACCTATGAGGAAGGAACTCACACACACAAAGTAATGTTTATATAATAGTAGAGAAAAGGATAGAGATATATACTGTATTGATGATAAGTAAAGAAGTTCATTTCGATATTAACTTCTAGAAAACGATCAAAGTCAGGTAACTGTGTTTACATCGCTTTCGAGTCTATTGTTGTTATCTGCAGCTCTATCAAATGTGTGACGCCATTTTACTTCAGTCGTCATTAAGTTGAGAATTTTACAATTACACAACGAATTTTCGCTCTGATAGATTAAAAATATCGAATTTGAAATATTTCTTTTTCCTACATTCCGATTTCCGGAGAAAAGGTTATCAAGTATCTCTTTACGTTATTGTTATTTTTTTAATCCATTTTTTTTCCTTTTTCATTTTTTTTTTTCACTTGGGAATCACGTCTTATAAAAATCAGGTCTCTCGAGGATAAGGGTTACTGAAGGTAAAGTCATTAATTGTGTAAATTGTGTAGAATTTGATTATTTATGGGGACGGCTTTACAAGAACTTGTTTACATTAGAATTGAAGGTTGCCATGTTGTACCAAACTGGGAAGCAAGCCAGGCTAACAGTGTTTCACAAGTGAGAAGTTATTAGATAATAACTTTGTTCATAGAATCTGCGTATACATCTTTTACACCTCAAATTAAAAAAACTAAAGTTCAAATTAAAAAAAACACAACTTCAAATTAAAAAACACAACTTCAAATTAAAAAAACTAAACTTCAAATTAAAATACACAACTTCAAATTAAAAAAATCCAAGTTCAAATTAAATTAAAATTTTATTACATGATAGATAAACCATTTATTCTCCAACAGGGAGGTCCTCTTCCCTGAGACATCTAGCGTGATGGCGTTGAACCCGATTACAGAATGCCTGAGACATGGCAGGAGTTACCACTTGGTAGGCTCGGTCGATGGCGGTCTCCACAAGACGAAGACGGTGCTCCACTTTTGTGATATCTTCCGGTTGTGGCACATGTATAACGCTCGGTAGATCCCTCTTGATGACGGCTTTGATGGCTGACCAGGCCATTTCGATGGGGTTGAGAGCCGGGCTGTATGGAGGCAAGCGAATAAACTCCACTTCTGCAAAAGCTGCCTGGTCGTGTAGTTGTTCCACTCGGGAATGGCACGGGGCGTTGTCAATTACCAAGGCTACCTGTCCGGCATCATATCCCATTGCGAAGACAGAATTGAGTAGTTCTGCAACCCATTGGTTGACATCCGGGTGCTTGTAGGCGCCACGCCTGCGGGTGAAGTTGATGAGTCCCTGTTGACTAATACCAGCAACCATGTGAATATTTGGACCTTTCGAGCCTGGAACATGTAGCACCACTCTCTGGCCCCTCGCGGATCGTCCAACGGTCCGAGTACAAAATAAGTTCACGTTTGACTCATCCAAATACACCACATGTTTACCAGCTCCCAATGCGGCCATAACCCTTTCTACATAGATACGACGTTTTACCTTATTCTCCGGAGTGTTGACATTCTCGGCTTGCTTGTGAACCCGTTTTACAGTGAAGAGTCTACCATCGAGATGGTTATTTATGGTAGTAACGCTGATTGGGGGGTTGATTCCATGCATCTCCGAAATCTTCAAGGCCAACTCCTTGAGAGTGATGGTAGGATCTTCTCCGATTATATCAAGCATGTTGTTGACCATGTCCGGATTCACTTTCCCATATCGCCTTCCACACCGCGGCTTATCCTCCACGTCTTGCCCCTTGGCCTGTTTATTCACCCAGGCGTACGCGGTGTTCCTATTTATCCCACAGTTCTCTGCGACAGTTGTCCAGTCCCTGCTATTTCGAGCGGCTTCCAGAATCCGACGCTTAGGAGAATTTCGATTGCGTTTGTACTGACCACGTACTGTACCTCTCTTGACTCCTCTACTTGATCGCACAACTACCGGAGATCCATTGTTATTTTCCATATTTTAAATTATTGTAATGTTAATTGTTAGAAACTTTTCTTTTTTTATTGTTGCGAGCAACTACAAGTAATAGTGGGTAATTTGCATAAGTGATGTTATGCAAATTACCTTACAAAGTTTGAGTATGAATAATTCTAACATAATGTCACGTGCTTTTAAATTGAACTTGGGTTTATTTAATTTGATGTTGTCTTTTTTTAATTTGAAGTTATGTTTTTTAATTTGAAGTTTAGTTTTTTTAATTTGAAGTTGTGTTTTTTAATTTGAAGTTGTGCTTTTTTAATTTGAGGTGTAAAAGGTGTAGATTTAGGCACAGTTAGAGAGTTAGGGAAATCGTATATAGTGATTGTAACTAGTTGAGCGTTTTTGCGAAAATTTGGCAAGGGGGAACGATGGATTGGAGTTCAGTCTAGCATTTGCCATGAAAATAATGATATAGAAGCTGCTTAACTAAGATCAACGCTTCCATTTCTCCTTATAAGGTTTTCACAGATCGAACAGCGTTGTCTACCTCTTTGTAATAAGGCTTCCGTTCCTAACTCCATATATCGAGGTTCTGGCAAATCTTTGATAGACAGCACCGAACTAATTGAAATCTGTTTTGATGCTATACTTCACCTTTTCTTTTCTCGGTCAGAGGAGGAGAAACTTTTCATTACTGAGACAATGTTTTTATTTTTGTTCCTATCCAATGCTCTTTTTTGGAGAGCTAGATGTTCTCCACATTAAAAACCGAACTTGTGTCTAACTCTGCCCTCGTGAGGAGGCAAGTAAATAGGAACATTTATTCGAACAGAAAAACCTCTACAGATGTTGAAGCAGAAACTATTAGGGTTGAGTGTTCTCATTCTGTCGGCCATAAATGAGCAGAATTAATTTTCATATGATAAATACACGTATTACTTCAGTTATACAAACTAATGTTCCTATATTTAATGTTATTCTTATAGCATACGGGATAATGTAAACTTTGGCCGTTCTTCAAGTGCATTTTGTTGAACTCGAACATCCATACGAAATTTCAAAGGTAAGAGTTTATTTAATGCACAAAGGTAGCTTGCCCTCGTTCTGTTTTCATGCACCTGAAAAAGGTCGGAGTTCCCATCGGCCGGAACGTTGTGAAAGTAACATGCAAGGTGAGAACAGTAGTCTGAATTATCAGAATAAACAATAAATATAAATGCTTTTAACTAAATTAATATTTAGTCCTTGAGCTATGTCCTTTCTCTTTCGGGTATTTAGCATTTGAAATGACGCCAAACATTTTACTGAAGAAGAGGACTTCGCCGTATAAATGTGAGGAATTTTAAATGCAATATGGACGTTTTATGTATTTATGCTTTTTATATATATTTCTTTCAAAGTAAACTCGATTACAATAATGTACAATCTATGCAATTGATTGTTTATCTATTGATTCATCTTAATTCAGAAGTGGAGAAAAATATTTTTAAGATTGAAAATATCTTTTGCACTCTCTCTCTCCCCTCTCTCTCTCTCTCCCCTCTCTCTCTCTCTTTCTATATATATATATAATATATATATATATATAATATATATATATATATATATAATATATATATATAATATATATATATATATATAATATATATATATATATATACTATATAATATAATATATATATATATATTTCTGTAGAAATATATTTTCTTATAATATATATCAATCCTTATTTACGAAGCTTAATGTATTTTTTTTTACATGGAGTTCACCACTTATCAAGGCCCAATGGCCACTCGGGGATAAGGGTTATTGTGTGTACAGTACTCAATGGGATAGTGTAGCAATAGTATTGGAGAATTGATAAGGTGTCATTACTTGGGGGGGCGGTTCATCAGGAATTTGTTTGTGTTGGACTTGAAGACATCCAGGTTGAAGTCGGGACGGAAACAGGCAAGCGGAACAGTTCCACAGGCGTGCAGTTCTAAGAAAGAAGCTTTGTTCGTGGAATCTACGTTTTGATTTAGGCACAGATAAGGAGTGGGGAAAATTATTGACGGTGGTTTCAGCTAGTCGGGTGTTTTTTGAAAAAGATTGGCGAGGGGGAACAAGTGAATGGAGCTCAGACGAGCACTTGCCATGAAAATAACGCTACAACAAAAACAGGCTCGCAACGTCTCTTCTGTGGGAAAGAGGTTACAGGGAAGAGAAAAGGGCATATCCCACTAAGCCACGAAGTCTATTTTGTACTCTGTCAAGGCAGGATAGACTGTGTTTAGCAGCTCCTGCCCAGATGTGGCAGCAGTACTCCACATTTGGACGTACTTGGCTCTTATATAGATAGAGAATTGCATAATTAGCGACCTTGGCCACAGACTTGATGTATGTGTTCCATTTAAGATCAGGAGTAAAGGTCAAATCCAGAAGCTTATCAAAACATGGGGCCTCCCCTAGCGGAGAGCCATCCATTTCAATTGATACCAGATGGGGATCAGAGCGTTTATGATGTAAAGATAGGAGCTTAGTCTTAGATGCATTAAAGGTAACCAGCCACCTCTTACCCCACTGTACCACGCGCTCAACATCAGAGGAGAGAGAATCAAAGAGAACATCATCATTTACGGCCTTTGATGTGTTGCAATTAGATCTTATAATTAATTCCTTTAATTGAGTTGACTTATACAATTCTTGAGAGTATCTGTTTCGTAGCGCAAAATCAATCACATAATTATTATATCAATCAGTGAATCTATTATGCCCTTAACTCATCAGAAGAAATGGCAACAACCACTCCGTCAAAAGGAATTGAAGCCTGATTTGACATGATTAAAATCCGAAAATTGGAAGAGAGAAGCTGCAAATACCATTTCATTTATTCATTACGCCATATTGACTTTTTTGTCATGTATTATATATATATATATATATATATATATATATATATATATATATATACTAGCAGGCCGCCTGGCATTGGCCGGTCGTAAGGTAAGCTTCAATATGATAATTTAATTCGTAAAGATTATGTATTTATTTAAAAGAGGCATTTTTTTTTCAATTATCAGATTGAGGCTAATATGAAATTGTGAGAGTTTATATATATATAATACAGTTATATTTATGTGTGTGAGTCTGTCTGTGTGAAAATGGTACTAGTTGGCCAGCTGTGTATGAATCCCAAGGGTGTTAGCAGAATTCTATCATAAGTGAAAATGATCAACGAGCGAGATGGGAGATGAGGACCGTGAAAATCCGGATAAAAGGGACGTACCCAAATTGATGAAAACATAGTTTTCCGCCACAAGTGAGGGGCATATAATGCCACGTCACATCTATGTCGGCTTGAAAGTGTACCTGTCTGTGCTGAAGCGTGTAGATGGCCGCTGGACGCAGCGCCGGCGCACGTCCAAAGATACACAGGCTTGACTTCAGAAGGAGTCTTTTACCCCTCTCTTACTGGCCCACTTACTCCCCACATCTGAACCCATTGAACTACATCCTTATCTCATACGTTGAGAACATCAGAAACATGACCTCCTACAACAGCAAAGCCATCGGCAGAGTATTCGCCGAACTCCCGGCGCTTGTGGAAAAGACACGTTCCCAGTTCCGGACTAATATCGAGGCGATGATTGAGGCTGAAGGCGGCTACATTGAATAGATGTCAGCTCTATTACATAATCAAGTTACAACTGTGTCTTACTTAAGGGGGCGATCCATCAGGAATTTGTTTATGTTGGACTTGAAGACATCCAAATTGTAGTCAGGTGGGAAACAGACAAACGGAAGAGAGTTCCATAGGCGTGCACTTCTAAGAAAAAAGCTTTGTTCATGGAATCATTGTTTTGATTTTGGCACAGATAAAGAGTGGGGAATATTACTGACAGTGTTTTCAGCTAGACGAGTGTTCTTCGTGAAAGATAGCTTCCGAACATTCATATCTGATTTACCTCTGCACTCCATGTTTAAAAAGGAAGTGCCCCCTATAGTATCAGATCCGACCGAATGGTTAATTGTAGGCATAGACCAATTCATACCATCTAAAAAATTCCAACAAAAACCTAACAGCCAGTCATGGTTCTCCCCAGAATGTGCTGCTGTTATTGCGCACAGAAATCACTTTTTCCATAGCTACCAACGTAATAGATGCACTTAGACTAAAGCTGCTTTCAGGACTGCCAGCAACCACTGTAAAAGAGTAATAAAAAATGCAAGAGAGCTATATGCTCACTCCGTTAAATCCAAAGTTACTGATCAGCGGCTTGGTTCCCACCAGTTTTGGCAAATAACAAATAGGATCCTGAACAGCAGTGTGCGTTCTATCCCAACCATTATCAATGGACCAGAGGTCATCTCGTCAGCGTCAGACAAGGCCAAACTATTTGCAAAGAACTTGGCAACTAATTCTACCCTATGCGACGAAGGCCATCAACTCCCCATATTTCCTCCTATAACACAGACCAAGCTAGGTAACATACAAATATCTGTGCATGAGGTCGCCAAGCTAATCAAGAACCTAGATTCCAGTAAAGCAACTGGCCCTGATGGCATCCCAATTATAGTGTTAAAAAAGCTTCAACCAGAACTTGCTCCCATATTTACGAAACTATTTACGCGCTGCCTTAAGGAGAAGTGCTTTCCGACTCCCTGGAAGACCTCATCAGTTTGCCCTGTATTTAAGAATTCAGGTGATAAGTCATCTCCCTCTCAGTACAGACCAATGTCTCATGTGTGTTATGAGTAAGTTGCTGGAATCCATAATAAATAGAGAAATAGTCAACAACCTCAGCAGAAACAACCTTCTTAGTGACACACGATATGGTTTCCGCTCTACTGGATCTACCGCAGATGTGCTGACGGTTATATCTCATAGGATTAGTGAATCTTTTGACAAAGACTTCCTTTCTAGGGCAATTGCTCTTGACATATCAAAGGCCTCCGACAAGGTATGGCATAAGGGTCTACTTCACAAGATTTCCAGCTACGGTATAACTGGAAATGTTTTCTTAATTATTAAATCATTTCTCTCCGATAGGCTCATAAGAGTAGTGGTCGATGGACAAAAATCGGAGGCCTGCAATATAAATTCTGGAGTACCTCAGGGGTCCATCCTGGGCCCAACTCTCTTCCTGATCTACATCAATGACGTCCCTAAACACATACTTAAATCATTCGTTGATGATGTAAAGATAACGTGGTTTTGAATACATTAAAAGTAATCAATCACCTCGTCCCCCATTGTACCACGCGTTCAAGATCAGAGGAGAAAGAATCAGAGAGAACTTGGTCAGTTATGGCCTTTGATGTGTTGCCATAGATGGTCGTGTCATCAGTATAGATGTCAACGAATGATTTATGTATGTGTTTTGGGAAATCATTGATGTAAATCAGGAAGAGAGTTGGTCCTAGGATGGACCCCTGAGGGACTCCAGCATTAATACTCTGGGCCTTTGATTTCTGATTCTCAACGACTACTCTTATGAGCCTATCAGAGAGAAATGATTTAATAATTGAGAAAACATTTCCAGTTATACCGTAGCTGGAAACCTTGTGAAGTAGACCCTTATGCCATACCTTATCGAAGGCCTTTGATATGCCAAGAGCAATTGCCCTAGAAAGGAAGCCTCTGTCGAGAGATTCACTAATCCTATGGGGATATAACCGTTAGCACATCTGCTGTAGATCTAGCTGAACTGATTTATTTTAACTAGAAGTTTTGAAATAAAGCTGCGGTGTTGTTCTTTAGGACCACAATTTTATCATTCCACCCTGTACTGTGACAGCATTTAGCCATTCTACTCTAATAAGGTATGATCGCGAGTTGTTTCCATTAAGAAATTCCTACCTGCTCCCGGTTTCCATGGCCGCTAATTATCAAGTATAAGGTGAACAAACATCTGCCACAGGAATAATCAAAGCATAAACATGGCTTAAGTAATTATTATTGAGTCCAAAATTTGATACTTAAATCTCACTGCAACATTGTATTTAATGAGGAAGAATTTAATCGCCAGGATATGAATAAAATATGATTAGTTTTCTTATATAATGTGCAGTGTTTTGTGCACGATATACAATTATAATAACAAAAATGTTTACAAAGCGTTCCATAATTTTCTATCGTCGGGACAGTAAATAAGAAATGAATCATACACTTAGATTAGATTATGAAACAATGCGTTTTTTTTCTGGTGTTGTTCCAAATATAAATAACACGATTTGAACAGAAATCAAGGATAATCAAATTATTTCGCGCCGTATCCACCATACAAAATGGCTGCTTAATGGGATGAATTCTTTGAGGAATTACACATTCGCGTTTTATGCAAACAATTATTGGAAAATAACAGACCCAAAGGACCTGAGAAGCAAGATGATTTCCCGGATAGATTTATTATTCTTCTGTACACAGAAAATATATCCCGACGGTTGTGTTACGTAATCGCAATTGTATTTTCCAAATAAAACTGTTTGTAAAGAGACACCAGATATAAGAACAGAACGTTAGTTTTGTTCAATGTTCTGTTTGAATTCTGTTTTAATTGCGTCCAAATATAAAAAATAACCTATTTAATGTGCATTTCGAAGACTGTCTGACAAAGGTTACAAATATTATATATATATTATATGTATATATATATATATATATATATATATATATATACGTATATATATGTATGTATACGTAAATATATAGATAAATATACATATATATCCATATATATATACATATATATATATTCATATTTATTTATATGCATATATCTACAAACATATATATATTGATGTAAAGTATAATTTACAGACTTAAATTGTGTTCCTATATATATATGTGTGTATGTATATATATATATATATATATAGTGTTCCTATATATATATATATATATATATATGTATATATATATATGTATATGTATGTATGTATGTATGTATATGATCAACTCTCACGTCGATTTCGATGCAGGACCTTCTGCCACAACAAATATCCCACCCCCACACAGTAGAAATCCCTAGATGTAGAAGATCTTTCTACTCCAGTAGTTTCTTCCCCAGAACCGCTAGACTCTGGAATTCCATTCCAGGTCCCTGCTTCCCAACTGTACTAACATGCAAAGTTCAAGTGTAACGTGAACCGACATTTTGCTGCCCAAATCCCAACATAGTGCCCCTGATTGTAGCCCCCTACACCACAGTGGCAATGTGCCTTGTTTGGATTGAAAATGTAATAAAAAATAAATAAATAAATAAAAAAACAAGTTGCTTTGAAATCCACACAAATGATTTGTTTATAGCGGTTTCTGTGTAAAACGAGCTACCTTTTTTAGTATTACTGCTAACCTTTGTCGGAGTAGATGATTGCCACAATACAGCATATATATATATATATATATATATATATATATATATATATATATATATATATATACACCGTGCCAGAATTACATGCAAATCGCCATTTTTTGTTCTAACTCCGATAATGTTCAATGAAAATTTGTGAAATTTAACACGTTATATGACAACACTAACACAAGCACAGATCTAACATTTTAAGCTAATCTGAACAATATTAAACAATTGGCAGCCATTTTGATGATTTACATTTTTCAGCTTGCCAACTTTATATGCAAACCAAGGCTAAAATATGGTGAAATGCTAAAAGATCATCGAAACATTGATTATTCTCGGAATTTATAAATTGAGAACAACAATAATAAAGAAGAAACACTTCAATATGGTTTCATAGTACAATATATATAATTGCCATTTTTATTGACAAGAGCAAAAAGCCTTTGGTCCATTGAAGATGTCAAACTTTCGATTTCATCTGATGAAATGTCTTTTACAGCAGTAAGAGTAGCATTCCAGAGGTAATCCCTGGAGTTGTACTGTCTTCCTCCGGAGTAAATATTTTGTTTCAAGATACTCCACAGATTTCGATGATATTTAAATCTGGAGAACAGGCTGAACTTATTTTCTCATGTCTGGCAAAAAACTCTCTCCAAATATTCAGTGGCTATCCTTGCAGAATGAAACGGTGGATTATCATGCATGAATACCATCTTTTTCTGAAATGCCAAATTCTTCTTCTTGTGTCAAGGTTCCAAGTGTTCCTTAATGAAGTCAATGTAGAGTCTGGCAGTGATTTTCACTCCATCTGCGACTCTGAATGGTCCTACTAGCTCATTGCCAATGATTACAACCCAGAACATCACACCACCACCTCCTTTTTGACGCCTGATCCTTTGGGGACGTAGACCCTTATTATGGTACCATCCTTCCCTCCACGCATCGTGTCCATCAAGGGTCGCTCGATACTCATCGGTGAACAAAACAGTTTGAAAATTCACTTTCGTGTGATCTCTTGCCCACGGCATCCCCTTTTTCTTGTGGATATCCTTCAATTGAGGGCGGTCTTTGGCTTTCTAAATTTTGCATTCGTCCTCGGGATACGGCAACGATTTGATTTGGGCACATCAGGAACGCCAGCTTTTTCAAAAAACTTGTTTGCTAGTTTCAAGTGGGTTTCGGTGAACTTCTCTCTTGATCTTGCTCATTGTTCGACGTGACAGATATGATTTCTTACGAATTTTCACTTTGTCAGAACGTCCGTTGTAAAGTTGAGGGTTAGTACAATATTTTTTATTGTACGATGATCACGGTGTAATTCTTTGGTAATTTCTAACGTGGAAATCTTATTATGGAGCCTTTGGACAATTTTAGACTTCTCAGCTTGACTTAAAGCACCTTTACGTCCCATCTTGTATATAAAGTTGGCACGCTGAAAAAAAACTGCAAGTCACCAAAACAGATCAGCTTAAAATTTTATATCTGCACATATGTTAGTGTTGTCATATCACGTGCGAAGTTTCACGAATTTTCATTGAAAACTATCGGAGTTAAAACAAAAAATATCGATCTGCATATAATTTTGGCACGGGGTGTATAGATGGTGTACGTTAAAGAGTAATAATTATAAATTATGAATCAGTTTCAAAAGAAATAAGAAAACAATATCAACCTCTACCCTTTTTTTTGGAATAAGGGTAGGATTATGATTATCTTCAGTATAAAATAAGCCTTACAAATATGTGAAATTTACTTTATGTATGAAAACCAAAGAGAGGAGATATAACAAAGTTGAAATATTTGGAATTAAATCTCCCCTTGCTGTTATTTCAGATCATTTGAAACCATAGCAGAAAGTTTAAGCCTCCCTTCCATCAAGGTCAGAGGTTTAAGGGAAACATCAAATATTTTGTAATTCATATGCAAAACTAGGAAAACAAATGACTATGATTAAAATATTAGTAAAGATGCAGTTGCTTTCCACCCACAAAAAAAAATCCTTTAAATGTACCACTATTCTAGGTTTTCGACAGTGCTGAGAACGGAAATAACAGTTAAAATTCCATGCAACGAGTAGTTTCCAAGATATGAAGAAATTATATTTATAAAAATGGGGGATCACTTTTATATATTAATTAAACGTAAACTGAACAACCACTTTATAGCAACATTTTTTTAAGGAGGGCGTCTGTTATTTTTAGGGGTGGTGTTTATTTGATAATTATGGCCTGATAAACAACACAGAATCTACCTTTAAAAAACTTGTTTTCTATACATTTTTGGATGTGCTGAAAACGAATATTGCATTTAAATTTTAATAAAATAAGTATTTTTCCGAGTATTAAGCAATGTAATTCTTTATGTTATAAGTGGTGACCATTATTGTATGCGCAAGCGCGTATATGTTTTGCTCCGTACCCGGAAAAATATTTATTTGCGGACATTTAAATGCGATATTCGTTTTCAGCCCACCCAGAAACTAATAGAAAACAAGTTTTTAAATAGGTTTTGTTATACTCTATCAAACCACAATACACACCACACCTAAAAGCAATAAACACCACCCCTAAAAAACAATAAACATATCCCTCCTCACAAAAAGGTATCCATAAAATGGCTACTAATTTCATTTTTAATTAATATAGAAAAGTGATTTCCCATTTTTTGAAACAATAATGTGCGACCTTAAGGGCAAATGTCACATAGACAACCACACAATTCCGCTCATTACCTTTCCAACGAGCCTTATTTTGTTAAATTCTGATCAATAGTTGCCGAGATTTCTATCTTATAAAATTGCCTTAAAAAGTAGGATATCTATATATGGACATATCTATATTCGTAGCCAAACTGAATATTTAAATGTACATATTGTTGGTTCTATTTGACGAAACTACATGAAAATCTTCAGGCTTTTTTAAGATTTTAATAGTATTCTATGGTTAAAATTTCATGACAATTGGTTAAAGCTATATTTTTAACCTAATAGAATATGCCCAAATTCGTCTTCAATTGTATATATAGTGTCCTGGCAGGCAACTTCGGTTTTGCTGCTTCAGATGCCCCCCTCCTACATTTATATATTTGCTACTTCGGTTGTCGCCTACACATTTGTATATTTCGTGTCATGGCAGACAGGTTCGGTTTTGTTGCTTCGGCTGTCTCCCCTCTTACTAGTATCTCTTCTCTACAGAGAAGAATGCATTTACTTGAAACGCCGCAGTTTAAGGAAATCTTAACATTTCTTATTTGAGTATCCTGTTGTACAATAAACTCATTTAAAGATTTAGTCTCGATTTTATATATATATATATATATATATATATATATATATATATATATATATATAAGAACACAATTTGAATATTCTGTTTAACAATAAATTAATGTAAAGTATAACCTACAGTCCTAAATTGTGTTATTCTATATATATATATATATATATATATATATATATATATATATATAAATGCAATTAAAGATTGTAAATTATGCTTTATATGAATGTATTTTTCATCAGAATATTTAAATATATATTTGTACTCATCGACATACAGTCCTGTTTCGTTGCATCACAACTCATCAGCCCCGCTAGACTAGCACCTCTCTCAAACCGAGGATTGAACCTAGAACCATTGCGTTGACAGTCAGCAGTTATACCGATCGACCAACGAGAGCGGCGCCCGTAAATAATCTCGCCATTTAAACAAACATCCGCCCACCACTTTTACAGTGCTCTAACCGCGTTGTTTATAAATAAAGAGCGAGCGTCGCATTTTCAGCCAATTAAGTAGTGGGTAAGATTATTTACGACAGTGCTCTACCCAAAGAGGGGGGGATTAAAATATTTGTAGTCGTAGACATACTGTCCTGTTTCGTTGTATCACAACTCATCATTGCCAAGGATTGAACCAAGAACCATCGTGTTGACAGTCAGACGTAAATTATCTCGCCAAATGTTTCTTTAAACAAACATTTGTCCACCACTTTTACAGTGCTCGAACCGCTTGTTTATAAACAAAGAGAGAAAGAGAGAGAGAGAGAATAACACAATCGAAGACTGTAAATAATACTGAACATGAAAAAGGATACTCAAAAAACATTAAGATTTCCTTACTCAGCTGAGTTTCAAGAAAATCCGTCTTTTTCTTCAAAGAATATGTATTAGCAAATGGATAATATAGAGAAGCTTTGTGCTTGCTTGTACTGGCATAACTGCAGACTGCATTATATAAAAACTTGTCATAAATACAAAAAAATTTTAGTGCAAAGAGTTCATAGAAAGAAGAAAAGAAATAATAAAATATGAGAAGCGAATTAAAAATTAACGATAAAAACAGAAGATATAAGGATATACACTTGTTAGGCATTTCCAAGATTAAATGATTGTGAAAAAAAAAAAAGAAACGATTCGAAATAATCTTCCCTCTTTTACTGCTTGCAAACGGGATCGTTCTACAAACTTGGATTATACATATTTTTGTAATTTTAATTTGGATCTATTTGCTAAAACTATAAATCAGATTGAGATTTTCCGAATGAGAATCTTATCGGACAAGTGATGAAAACAATTTGTTGACATTAGATTTTCCAACGATCCGGTCGTAATCTGCAGAGATATTCCTTGCAAGGAATATCTACTCATAGAAATTGTATCGGACGCTTAGGGTATGGAGGAAGAAAGAGACGTTCTTTTTCGTCGCAATAATTAAACGAGTTCTTGCTGTGAATATAGGTCTGTTTTCTATTTAATTTTATATTCGTTTCGTTTTACTTATGTTCACCCCTAACAAGGCATATCGCCACTTTGACATAAGAGTGTACTATTTGGGACTATGCCTAGGAACGATTAGCAAGGTGTTTGTTTACATTACATTTAAACTTTTGTATATCAGAAAACTCAGGGAAACAGGTAATAGGAATGGAATTCCAGAATGTAGCTTTTTGAGAGAAGAGACTATCAGAGTATATATATATATATATATATATATATATATATATATATATATATATATATATATATATATATATATATATATGGCATTTAGGAACCCTAACAGTGAAGGAGGGAGATGTTGTTGGAAAGCAGGTTTGTCGGGAATATGCACATCGAGGGGGCACAAGAGGAATGAGTTCGTCAGAGCACACTTTTTACTTATTTACTTTTTTTCTTTTCTTCTTCACTGATTTCTTTTTTCTTCTTCTTTCTCTTCTTCAATTTTCATCTTCTTTTCTCCTTTTTCTTCTTTTTCTACTCCATCTTATTTTTTTTTTAATCATTTCTCCCGATTCTAATATTTTCTTCTTTCTATTTTTCTGCAATTCTTCCTCGCTGTCTTTTTGATGAAGGCGTTGTAGAGTTTAAAGTTAATTCTGTTCTCTGATAAATCAGAAATGATTGGCCAGTGCAACACATCATCTATCACGTGGGACGTATCTTGTTCGTACATAGGTAGAGCGTTGCATGTGGATGCAGGTACTTTACCAGCCAAAAGAAAGGTAGAAAGAAAAACAAATGTCAAACGAACAAAAACAAAAAAAAAACGTTGCTCTTTTCGTGTTTATTATGATTTAAAAGGGGGAGGGGTGGAAGATTTCCCCATAGTTGATGAGAACTGAAAAAGGCGGGCAATCACGCACGGCGCAACAATGTCAAACGCGTAATTTGTTCCGCTTACTTAGAACTGCACTGTAGTGGTCGGAACTAATCTCGACGCTGAAGCAAAAACTACAATGGCTGCCTTGTCTTAGCAGATTACGACGGACGTTAATCTCGCATTTATGTGAATTCGCACTCGACTACAACCGTTTCCTAGACTACCAGCAACTGACTTTTCGTTCTAAGCCAAATTGGTATTTATTTTTAGCTTAGTCTGAACCACGGCAAGAAAATCACGTATGCTTTAGACTCTGTTACCATCGTCCAAATTATATTTTTTTATCTTCAAAATTTTATTTGTGTCGAAAAAAAAGTATATTTTCACATAATTTGGCTTGAAGCAAAGTGCAGTGTCTTTTTCTACATTATATATTTTCTGTCTACGGTCAATGAAAGACAAAATTCTTCTAGATTAAGGTAATTTATTTTCCTGTCAAATTTCAGAGTACCCTTTTTGGGGAAAGCTGGAATTCCTCCTCATTAAAAATTGACCTCCGATTTAGCCATAACATTATTACGGGTTTTTTTCCTAAACAGTTCACTTCTTGTACGTACAAAAATACTTTGGCTGAGATGAAAACCAAAAATAATGACAGTGAGACAAATACGATAACCATTAGACCAGCGTGACAAATACGATAACCATTAGACCAGCTTGAGATGACTCTAAAAAGTGTTTTAACACCTTGTGAAACAGTTGACAAACGGATAAAAATCTGATGACTCTGCCTCAAAGTAACAATATTTAAATTTTTACCCCTTGGGAACACTTTAGATTTGATTGACTTAAGTATATGAGTGAGGGTAATTTTTTTATTGCCTGTGAAGTAGTTTTGCCGACAATGGGCACATATCTCATGTGTATGTATGTATGTATGTATGTATGTATGTATGTATGTATGCACGTATGTAGGGAGTGTTCGGGGTGAATGGGTACGCCTTAATTATACATATTTGTCGGACGACGGAGTTGGATGCGGGGAATCGTTACCAAAATCAAAGCGACAAGGATACGAATCTATTTTTGGGGGCTTATTGCTTTTGCAATTCGGCTGTATTCTACGAAAAAATTGAATACTTTGATCAATCTATCCGGTTGGTTGTTTGTTTTTGTTTTACGGCATATCAACCCTTTTCAGGTTATTTAATGCCGAATCCAGTGATTTTGAAGAAAAAGTTTTTTAATAGATCAAGTCGGTTTCTATTTAACACATAGTTGGGACCCTAACATATACTACCACTCTGGGCCAGAGTGGACCTGGGAGAAACACCATACTTGGCCTTCGGGACAAGACCAAAGTGTAGTATCCGTTCCGGCAGATGCTGCAAGCAAAGACCATTGCCCTTGTGGCAATCTTCTGGTCCATGTAAGGGCAACCGTACTTGGGCCAGCTGGCAAATCACTATCCAGCTCACATTTCCCACCTCTCGGGAGCTGGTCCCCCTTTTCCCTTCCCCCTCCCCTTCACTCCGCACATTAAAAATCGACTTTGTGCCTAATTTGCTCCGTGGGGGAGCAAATAAATATCGTATCTGTTCTTCAGATGCTGCACTTCAATGTCTTGTTCTCTGTCAGTGGAGGAGAAATCCTTCACGACTGAGACAATTTTTATTTTTGTTCCTTTTCTCCACATTAAAAAACGACCTTGGTGTCTAACTCTGTCCCGTGGGGAGGCATTGTAAATAGGAGCAATTGTAATTAAAGGGTGGCTCCACACTGCGTAAAGCCCGCAAGCATGGGCCTCACCATCATATATAGTTTAAGGTCATATCCAGGACCGATCTATCCAGATGATCTTCTTATAATATATACATATATATATATATATATATATATATATATATATATATATATATATATACTAGTAGAGCCACCGGACGTTACCCGCGACTAAAAGATAATCAACGGATGCTTCACACTCCCATATATTTATTGTTATCAAAATCGATGAAACGCCAATTCTCAATAAAATTGATTGATTCCTCGCATATGCTCACCCGCACAATACATTGTACTCTACATTGCACTGTAGAGAACCTATTGTTGATTTTATAAAATTATTTCTATGTATAAAAATTTGAATCAAAGTTTAAAATGCAACAGTACAGTGTCGTACTCACATTGTGCTCTAAGCAGAAATATTCATTTCCAACGCGCCCTTGTCATATCAAAGAACCTCTACTGCTTATATTCCGGGCCTTTCGACTTGTGTGGTAATAAAACTTCTCGAACGCACATGTGATGTTAAGCCATGTAAGGTTTTAACTTTGGTCAAAATCGTCTGTTTCTTCTTTCATCGGGTTGTTTTGGTTATCTATATTTATCGAAATCATTCCAATGCAAAACCTATCTAAGAATGTCAGACACAGAATAACGTTCTTGTAAGATTTGATAAATAGCGACTCTGCCGTTTTCGAGTATATAGGGAACAAACTCATGCACAAAGACGCAGACAGAGACAATATTCCTTTTATATATTAGTAGATAGATAGATTTACAGAATATATATATATATATATATATATATATATATATATATATATATATATATATATATATATATATATATATATATATATCGGAGTTGTACAACCCCCCCTCTCTGCGTAATTTGTATACTGTATTTTAAAAATTTTTTCACTTGATATTATTTATTGGACATGAATTAACCAGATTGTGAAAAAAAAATTGAAAAAAAATCATTATTTCGACATGTGAAAGGGGTGCTCATTTTTTAGTTACAACGTTCTGGTAAATCAGTCACCCATTTTGTAACAAATGAAAACGCCAATTTGTAAGTCATAAATATTTTTGTTTCTCAAAGAAAAGAAAAGATAGAATGAGCATGACTTTTTTTATTGTTTTTTTTATGAAAATAAAGTTTCGAGTTTTTGGGGTGTTTTTTCTTAAAACTTATTTAGTTTGGGGGGTTGTATTACTGTACACATAGATTCGAAAAAGTTGTAAAAAAAACGAATATATAACAAATATATGTTATCAAATGCAATATAAGTTACTTTTCTACCTAACTGGATATGTTTTAGTGTTTTTATTTAATGTAGCACGTTTTTTTAAAGTATTATAAATTTCACTGATATGCTAGAGAAATGTATCAATATTTTCCATCCCGATGTCAATTTTCATATCGCACGACTCCTGATACAGTGTTTCGTCAACATGGGACCATTTCATATCTCCCGAAGACACTTCCGTATTTAGGGGGGGGGGGGTGACCGATTTACCAGAAAGTTGTAACTAAATAATGAGCACCCCTTTCAAATGTCGAAATGATCTTTTTCAATTTGTTTTCATAATCTGGTTAATTAGTGTCCAATCAATAATAATGCAGTGAAAAAAAATTCAAAAACCCTATCAGTATAGAAATTACGCATGGGGGGGGATGGTTGTACAACTCCGCCATATATATGTATATATATATATATATATATATATATATACATACATACATACATACATATATACATACATATTAATGAAAACAAAGGGGTGTAGTGTTTACACAATGGTAAACCTCAGACTAATATAATAACAGTATTTATATATAGAAAATGTAATCCCAACCGAATAAAAAGCTCAATACGCAATAGAAAGTAGAGCTTATTATTAGAGAAAGAAAATTAAAACTGTAAGTTGAACTTTACAATCAAAATTTATTGTTCGACTGAATACCCCAAAAAACAATTTACAATTATAATTTGCTGATTTCTTTATGTCCTCTGATGAGAATAATAATAAAATAGCATTCTTTGAAACTCCGCGGAATAAGGATATTGTAAATTGCCTTTTGGAGTATTCAGTCGAACAATAAATTTTGATTGTAAAGTTCAACTTACCGTTGTAATTTTCTTTGTCTTATATATATATATATATATATATATATATATATATATATATATATATATATATATATAATAAAAGTTGTAATTAAATTTACCAAAATGATCCAATATGGTACAACTAAAGTATATCATAAATATTAAAGAATTAATATTTATAAATTTATCTCAACCAGATGTAAAAGCTCGATAAAACCAAATAGGAGATAGAGCTTATAATACGAGCAAATAGTAAATAAAACATGTTAAAAAACACTTTGAAATGAGTTAAAAATATATTTAATCTGAAAATGAAACACTAAATAAGTGGATAGTCATTAATCCGCGGAGTTTCGAAGAAATACTTTCCTTCTCATCAGAGGGTAGGGTTTAGCAAAATGCGGGATCGGATTTTTCTTGATGAAATTGCAAGTCAAAGATCTTACTTGATAACAAAAAGTGAAGCAGAGGGAATATGGTGAAGAAAAAGGTGATTTCACGTGAATGAATAGTATGGTAAAAAGTAAAGTATCCAATGTCGGCAAAATCCAAAAATGCAAATCCAAGAAAGTGTATTTAAGTTTCCATTCGAACAAGTAAAATCCAAGGGAATCGTGTAATTGAAAGATAGTCCAAAATAATCTAAAATCGAAATACGTGGAATAATTCACAAATAGGTACAAGGAAAAGGGGGAAAATTCCAATATTATATATATATACATATATATATATATATATATATATATATATATATATAGATAGATAGATAGATAGATGAATATCTGTGTGTGTATGTGTGTATGTGTGTGTGTCTGGTCACGAATAGGCTCCTATATGGTTGATTATTATAAAAACTGATAACATATAATGATAGAAGATGTATCGAGACACAGGAATGGGTATGTTTGATCTAGCAGAACAGTGGTTCATTAAAATTGGGGGGTCTTCGTACGCGCCTGGTCCACAAAGTATGGATATAAAAAATTTTTAAAAAAGTGTACAAGTATTTCTGATAAAGATGTACATAATAAAAAGTATGTTTTTACTTAAATAGAGATGGTATAATGAAATTGTGGTGTCTGCGTTCGCGCCTGACGTCCATAGCATGGAAATAGGCACAAACTTTAATAAAGACTTTTCATATCTATCTGTGTAAGTTTACTTTGATACTTATGTTTCAGTTTGAAGAAATATGGTATAATAAAATTATGGGGCGTTCGTTCGCACCTGACCTCTATAGAATGGAAATATGTCACAAAGTTTAACAAGTTTTTTTTTTTTTTTAATATAGATCCACATAATATTGTGATAAGTGTTTCAGTGTGAACAGGTATGGTATAATAGCTTATAGGGTTTATCTATTTTATTTTTACTTTCATCATATTTTGCTTTGGTTTTGATACCCAAAAATTCTACCCAAATTTACAACCCTTCCTTTTCATAACTTATCATACTTTCATAAATCAGAGTCCATTTTCAGTAGGCTGTTTTTGAACCCAGTCAACGACGGGTACTTTTACTAGTATATATATATATATATATATATATATATGTGTGTGGGGGGGTTATATACATGTGTGTGTATGTCTGCGTTATTGCGTATGTTTATATATTCATGTATTGCCGAGATTAGTAGTTAGGCAGTCAAACCCGTTTGATATTTATGCACTCGTTTATCGGAGCCAATGAGATTAGTTTAACCCATTTCTTTGTGTGTTTGTTTTTTGTTTGTTTGTTTCTTTCTTTTTAGAAAATAGAGCTCTCTTTCCGCTGTTTGCTGTAATCTAGATGCGTTCAAATATAGCTGTTTTATTTTAGTTCGTGTCGGCTATTTAATTTATATTATTATTATTATTATTATTATTATTATTATATTATTATTATTATTATTCACTAGGAGTAGTCACACAGGCTACGATCAAATCTTTCTCCTTGAGGACAACTTATAGCGCTATCCGGAGTCTGAGTGACAACAAGTCACCCCAGACTTCCAGTACTCTTCGCCTCTCTCAGTAACCATCGCGTTTGCATTTGTACTAACGTAACGGCCGCTTACCATTGATTTCTCGTTGACAGCGACTATTGACCTTCACTGGAATTTAGGGGGCAAAAAGTTTCTTTAATTATTATTATTAATAATAATAATAATAATAATAATAATAATAATAATAATAATAATAATAATAAATAACAAACGAAAAAAGAAAGCGTTTCTAATCGAAATTTTGATTTAAACTTGAAATTGATGGTTAAACAAGGAGTTGTCTTACACATGTTCGGATGTTTTATGTTTCTGTCTTTGTGTACATTTTTCCGGTCGTCAGCAAAATCAGCGGCGGAGTTTGAAAATAAAATAGCAGAGGGAAAAAAAACCTTTTCTAACTGAAATTAGTATTTAAAAATTGAATTCACGGTTAAACGAGAAATTGTCTTTCACATATTTGTATGTTTTATGTTTCTGTTTTTGTGTACATTTTTCTGACCAAATGCAACATCGGCAGAGAAGTTTGAAAAAAAGAACGAACAAAGTAAGCTTTTCTAACTGAAATTATTATTATTATTATTATTATTATTATTATTATTATTGGCTCACATGGAGCTTTCACACAAGTCAACAAACGATTTGTTTGGAAACCAGTGGTATTCTCTGGAAGCTGAGTGACAACAAGTCTCCCCAGACGTCCAGCCCTCTCCATTTCCTTCGATAGCATTTGCAAATGAATTTGCATCATCGCAACAGCCGCTTACCATTGATTTCTCGCTGGTAGTGGCCATTGGTTTATACTGGAATTTGAGTGGCACTCGGCCTTCCCAAGGTCCCAGTTCTCTTTGCGCGTGTCTAGCCGAGGTCTGGTTGGCGCTCTCTCTTCGGTCTTTCAGTCCTTATTGATCCTTCTCTGCCCTTTGATATCATTTTTTTGTGTGGGGGTGGATCGGTGATGAAACAATGGGTGGATGCATGATGGGGGGTGTAGAACTTGTAAATATGCAGTTTCGATGTTCTTCATTCCCTGTAACGTTATATTGTCTTGTATTATTCTCCGCATTCTAAGGGGTTTCCTTAATATTTCAGTCGTTTTCATTATCGTTAGTCGTTGTACTTTTGCAGTTATTCCTCTGAATCCAATTTCTGACATTCTTTTTTCGAAGTTTTTCGGAATTGTTCCTAGTGCTCCTACTATTATCGGTACTATTTGGACTTTCTTCATCATCCAAATCCCTTTTAACTCTTTGGCTAGTTCTGTGTATTTGCTTCGTTTCTCCTTTTCTTTCATACTCACCCTATTATTATTATTATTATTATTATTATTATTATTATTATTATTATTATTATTTTTATTTTTGTTATTATCACTATCATTATTATTATCATTATTATCATTATCATTATTATTGTTATTATTAATATTTAAAAAATTACTTTATTGGTTATTACTACTAGTTGTAGTGGTGGCGGTGGTTGTATTGGTGGTATGTTTTTATTATTTTTTATTATTACTGTAGCTGTAATGGTAGGTGTTGTTTTTTGCTGTCATTGCTATTGTTGTTTTTGCTGTTAATATTATTTACTACCGATATTAGTGTTATTATCATTGTGGATTTTATTTCTATTGTTGTTGGTGGTGGTGGTAATGGGAATAGTGGTGACGGAGGAAAAAGGTCGGAAGGGGATCTTTGACTTTGGTGGGGAACCCTCCTAGAGATAATGTCTCGATAAAACTATCGGTTGTGGTGTAACCTTAAATTCACTAACCCCATTTATGGGAGAATGTCAAATCAAAATATTGAAAATATCGATGTAAATGAGGCTAGAACATCTTGTGATGGTCTCACGTCAGATAGGTGTCCCGCTGACCAACAGGGTGGGTCCTGTCATCATCATACAACTGTTCGAAATTCTGAGGATGTGGCTGGATATAGGGGGAGTGAGAATTGCCAGAGAGGGTACCAAGACACGAAGGGAGTTGGAACAGGAAATGTAAAAAAACATGGACGGATGAGGAAAGAAGAGTCCTGCGGGAATGCTTTGTAAGAAGTGGAAGTACCAAATCTGGTGGATCTATCCGAAAAATGAAGGAAGAATGGGAATCGAGAGGAGGGGGACCTACAAGTGTCGCGTGTTCGGTATCCCAGTTAAAACAAATTAAAAATAACAACCTACTTTCAGTGATTGCAAGAGAAGAGATTGAACGGGTGGTTAGGAATGAAATGAATAACAAAAGTAAAATTGATGAAACTAACTTTGATGAAAGAACTGAGAGAATGGAAGTGCAGAAGGGAAATGTAAGCGATGATGGGAGGCGGACAAATGAGGAGGTATGGAATCCTATGGTTAGGGGAAGTAATGAGAAAGAATTTGAAAGATCTAAGGCAGATGAGATCATTGACTCTGAGACAATGGAGCCAGTGAAAGGAGCAGATGTATGGAGAAGTGGTGATGAAGTACGAACTTTGAATTCTGTAGAAAAAGAAGTACTTCAGAAGTTAAGAGGGGTTCTTCTTAGAGACGATATCATAGATTCTAAGTATGAAGAGTAGTGATAGGCGGAAGGTGAAAAACGGGGTAAAAATAATTCAACGAGTAATTCACAACATCATAAGAAAGAACATATCGATTACGGAACTTAATAGGCTTCTATATGCAGCGTCATACGTTATTGCGAATCGTCTTGGCTTATTACAGAAGAAAAAGGGAAAAATGAAGGATAGAAGGCCACACTGGCAGAGGTGGCTTGAAGAAAGTATTAAACGATGGCGGAAAGACATTGGTAAAATTGAAGAAATAAGAAAAGGAGTTAAACTAGGACAGAAAGCTAAGGACGAGCTTGAAAGGAGGTATAGATTGCTGGAAAAGGGAACGATGAACCCTCTGACAATGTTGAAAGAGAAGGTCCACACTGGTGGTATAAAAATTAGGAACTTTGTTGGAAAAAGTGTTGCATTTTGGCAGAACAACCTTTTCCAGAACAATCAGTCTCAGCTGTATAAAGCTCGGCATGTCATATCTACATAGTATTTATATTTAGTCTGGTTTTCTTTGGCTAATATTGTAGCTGGTTAAACTATGCTTTTGGTTAGCTATTTATTTTTGTTGTGGACAAAGTGCGCGAATTCTACCGTTACAGATGTTATGTTGATTATTAGCGTGTTTTATTTTTATAGGGTTTGGTTGGTTACTATTTCTAATAATTGTCTTTCTCTTGTTTTTATGTTGGCTACTTTTCTTACTATCTTTGTAATTATTTGTCCATACGGACCCTAATTAATTATGTGATTTGATTACCATCTCTAAGTTTCCACAACAATGATGAAAATATAAAACTGGGAGCAGTAAAGGGAAAATAATAACAAGATTAGTATCAGGCGATATTGCTTATACAAACCCTTTGTATGAGGAATATCGTTTGAAGAGCTCACTAGTTACTAGTAACTGGATGACCGAAACACGCTCATGAATGTGTAGCGACATAGTTATGAAGTATATATATAAGGTTAATCATTTACTTTTGCAGACTTCTTGATCGCAATACGAAAGAATATTGTAATGGCTACCTTTTGAAAAGTAATAAATGACCAACTGGGGAAAGCTGATTTTTGGAATTCGGAAAAATATTATATATATATATATATATATATATATATATATATATATATATATATATATATATATTATTATTATTATTATTTTTATTACCATTATTATGTCATATATATATATATGAAATAATAATATATATACAAAATAATATATATAATATATATATGTATATAAAATAATCCCCCTCTTTCTCTTTATATATGTATATATATATATATACATGTATGTATGTATGTGTGTATATGTGTATTGGGGTAGAGAGGTCTCCCGTAAGCCGTGGTGAAGGCAACCTTTCTAGGAGAAGCAAATCTCAGATTTAAAAACCATAAAGCGGAAGACCAGTACCCGCATTAAGCTGGTCTTCAGATATATTTGTTGCTGGCTATCTTGCTCTTGCTTGTTGCTGGATCTCAACATTTTGAACCGAGAGAGAGACTTAGCTGTCGTACAAAGCTTAGACTCTGTAACATCATATTTGTATAGATACTCCCTCAGACATTTGGGCTCATGGATTTTAAATGTCTGAGGGAGTGGCACTCGTCTGACAAGACGTTGCAATCATCATGTATGTATAGATATATGCAGGCACAAGCATATATATTATTTAAGAAAAATATTTGTGTCTTTCCGGTTTTCTTTGCAATTTGCAAGTCGCTGTTTATTTGGCGCGAACAGTAAACTGCAGATATAGTCTGTCCACAACGATGAAACAGACAATGTAATCTATAACAGTTAAATAACATAATTTGTATGAGTTTTCGTAAAACTTTTGCGCTTCTTTTTGCGTGATATTATTTCCTTGCGTTTTCTCTTCTATTAGTGGATTTTCCAGCGAAATTTTAAATATTTATTATTTAAGTATATAATTATCTCTGCGGTTGTGTCTTTTTTGGAACGCATTCTGATGCAAATTGAATTTACCCGAGATTAGTCCTCTGATTGATTAAAATATTTAATATATACCATACATGGAAGAATTAAAAATGAGATAATTAAATTCTACTGTCGTCTCTTTGGGTGTGCACGTAGGCGATTCATTTCTCCCGGCAACACATCTGAATAGATTAGATTATGAATGCTCTGATTTTTTCAAGCACTTCTCTTGTTTATTCTTTTGAAACATAGATTATATTTTATCAGATTATTGGTTTTTGTTTCTTTTGTTTTTTTGTTGTGTTTTTGTTTGTTTGTTTTTCTCTTTAAACGATTTTATGCATCAAATCCCGATTAAAGCATAGGGTGGAACGATAAAATTGTCGCCCTAAAGAAAACACCACTACATCTTTATTTTAAAATTTTTTATTGAAAAAAATCAATTCAGGTAACTTGATTATGTAGTAGAGCTAACATCTATTAAATGTAGCCGTCTTCAGCCTCAATCATCGCCTGGATACGGGTCCGGAACCGGGAGCATGCTTTTTTTAAAACGCCTCGGTGGGAGCTCGGTGAATACTCGGCGGATGGCGGCGATCAGACGGGCTTTGGTGTTGTGAGAGGTCATGTTGGTGATGTTCTCGACGTATGATAAAACGAAGTAGTCCATCGGGTTCAGGTCGGAGGAGGAGGGAACAGTAAGAGAAGGGTACAAAATCCTAGCACTCGTGAAGCCAAGCCTGGATCTCTTTGAACTTGTGCACAGGCGCCGAGGGTGCTGACAACAACATACATAGAGTCTGCAACTGATTACTTTTGGGGATTACTACACTTTTGAGCCCATCCAGATATACTTTGGTGTTGACTTTCAAGCTGACTTCGAAGATGTGAGGTGGCATGATGTGGCTCTCACTTGAAACCACATCAAAGACCATAACCGTGGCCGGAAACTGTGTTTTCATCACGTCCCTGTTATTCGTGGCAATCTAGCAATGCATTTTAAGAGTGCTGGCAATGGTCTTTTTGTTACAACTTGGATCGATAGCGAGCATGAGTTGTACAGCGGCGCATCTTCGATCTCGCTCGTTGTACATTGTGTCACTTTCAGATATGATAGAAGGCTCCTATCGCTCTTGGGAGTTGTACACAACTGGCTAACTAGTAGATGATCTGCAACAACACGAAAAAAAAAAAAGGTTTTCATCAAACGGAAATGGATTTATGTCGTTTTTGATAATTTTATTCTTCAATCCTGTATTATGTCTTCGAATTGATTATTTTAAAAAAAATCATCGTGCAAGTGTTTGTCTCTTAGCAGTTTCATATTTGTTTTTTTTTTTACAAAGGAGTCACCAATTATTTACTCGAGGATAAAGGTTTATAAGTGTAGAGTGGTCAAAGGGAACATGTCAGTCATCGTTAGTCGTGGAAATTTGGTAAATTGGATTAATTAAGAGAGTGGCTCATCAAGAATTTAGTCTCAGAACCTCTATTACGTTGGATATTACCATAGAGTATCGATATACTGTACGATGGAGAGGTATGTCGGACGACTTTTGACATTGTGTTTTTATCTTTGCGGAGACAACCGAGTGGTCTGAAGATCCCAGTTGAGACCGGAACGGAAGACGAACATAGCTCATAAGTATAGCAAAAGATACTCTACATGAAAATAAAGAGTTAATAGTTCAATATTTTATGAAGTGATTAACCGACAGCCAACTGTGTTTTATGGCTAGGAGCAAATTGTAGTATCTGTTCCGATGCTACACTGATTTCTTTTTTTGTCGGTGGACAATGAAGAATTTACCGACTGAATTAATTTTGCATTTTGGTCCCAACCAAGAGTAACAATTCTAAATAGTTGTAGTTTCCTCACATAAAAATCAGATCTTATGTCTAAATCTGTCTTATTGATGATGCCCGTAATTAGATACCATTTTTTTAAAACGTTATTCATTAATGTACATCTTCATGACCACTCCATACAGCGATTGTCTATTTCTTACTAACTTTATACGATGACGAAACATAAATTATTTGCTAAAATGTTATTCCATAAATATATGACTTTATTGTCATGTCCCCACACGCGGGAAAAAAGGTACAGACAAAATCAGCTTTTAATGTGGAGAAACTCCATTACTATTATTTTCCTATTGCTAGTAGTATTAGTCCTCCTCCTCCTCCTTCTCCTCCTCCTCCTCCTACTACTACTACTAATAATAATAATAATAGTAATAATAAATTAATACACTGCTACACCTTACACGATCTGATAGCACTAACCTCGATTAATACCACATAAAAAGTCGCTAAGTTTCAAAGAGGATAAAAAGAAGATGGAGAAGAATATCACTAACCGGACCTCTACTGGAAGCGTACTGGGAGAACTGGGCGTTCGGAATGTTTATTTCCACCGAAATAGTGATCTTTGAAAGAGGTGGAGAGTACTGGGGGTCTAGGGAGCCGTTGTCATTCAGTTAGCAGTCACTGATGACGACCAGTAATAAATAAATAAATAAATAAAATAATAATAATAATAATGGAATCAAAAGAATGGTTGAGAAGATACAATGTACAACAATAACGAAAACAGCTGGAATGTTAAGGAAACCCTTTGAATGCAGAGACTAATACACATGAGTCACATGCGCAAACCGGACATATATAAACTGCTCCAAAGGAAGGCTACATGGGATCAAGAAAACTGGAGCAATATAATTGCACCCCCTCCTCCAAAAAAAAACAAAACAACGGTGACAGCATTAACTGATAACACACTAAATAATCGCGGAGAGTCAAAGAAGATGTAATGACCGAGAAGAGATATCACTGACCAGACCTCCACTGCGAAAAGGACTGGGACTTTAGATAGGCTTATTTCACTCAAATTCCAGTAAAGACCAATGGTACTACGAACGAGAAATCAATGGTAAACAGTTGTTTACAAATGTTATCGAAAGAGGTAAAGAGTAATGGCAATTTGGAGAAACTTTGTGTCAGTCAGATTCAGGTTTTTAACAAAGAGAATTTGCTGATGTTATTCTCTTTGAAAATTCCTAGTAAAATAATAATAATAATAATAATAATAATAATAATAATAATAATAACAACAATAATAATAATAATAATAATAATAATAATAATAATAATAATAATAATCATAATAATAATAAAACAAAACATGATTGGACAAAGAGAAAAATTGGAGAAAGAAAGACTTATAGATCGCAATAAAGAATGAATTTATGAAATATACATGAAAAAAGAAATGCAAAGAATCTGCAGCAGACGAAATTGAAACGAACACAAGCAGGAGCGAATTTTCGCGGCTGAAGATTTTGAACACACTTCCTTGCTGTTTTTTTTTCTCATCAGAAGCAAGCTGCCAGTCCTGGGACCGAGTTTATAAAAGGTTCAAACAGGCAACACATTCTCTCCGTATCTCTTTCTGTCCAGACCGTGGACTGACAACAACTCCGCGTGGAATGGAACTGCCCACTTAACATTTCTCTTGGGATTCAACAGAACTCACCCGGCCTTCGGGCTCTGGTTACGACTAAGACGTGAATACAAACAAGCCAACATGGTTATCTCCACCCAGGGACTTCAATACGGTACACACACTAACTCTCTTTCTCGCCCTACACGTCTGCCTTTAATCTTTTGTGACGCACGCTTCTACAACTAACGGGGACAAATAATGCATCATAGCTACGGACCATAACTTCAACATATGAACACTTTTCTCTTTCAACAGGCCTTCCTAATATTTAATTTTCGTTTCCACACATGAACACTTTCCACGACTAATTTTTTTCTCTAACAAAAAATACTAACGAAGATAACCAATAAAGTTATTTTTAAATGTTAAAATGAGAACCATTGTATTCTTATTTTTAAAATCACCAAAATCAAATGACAAAAATAAATAAAATAAAATTACATAATTAAATGACATAAATAGAGTAGGGTGTAAAGTAGAAATTATATTAAAAAAAATAAACGAAAGAACTAAGTAGAGACAGAGCAGAGTAACAAAAAATCATGAGAGACACAAAGTAAAGAGCAACAAAAAAGTACGAGATTAATATATTAGGAAAAATGGGAAATAATTAAGAATTGAAACAAATAAACTAAAAAATAAACCAAATAAAAATGGAGAACGTAAAGGAAAGGGAAAAAACAGACCAAAAAAAGTGAAGTGAGGAAGATAATAAGGACGAACGTAATGAACAAAATTAAGCAAGAAAAGAGATATGAAAATGATTTTTATAATGAAAATTGTTTCAGACAAATTATGAAGCTACTTAATGTAAGAAACTAACAAGAACGAAATATGATATTCCAAAGGAAGCAGATGTCATTTGCTATAAAAAGGCGCGAAAGAATTCCACAAGTTTGCAGTTTTTTCGAAAGAGACTACTGGGGAAAAGGAGCTCTATATAAACAAGGTATGAAAACAGCAAATTAATGAAGACCACTATGCGAACGCATAAAACGAGCTAGAACCAAAGAAGCAGTGAATAACCCAGACAATTCTCGATAGACTTTCAAGAAAAATAATGCGGTTGTCAACACCACATCTGTACAAAAGAAAGCGGTTTTAGAGAAGAAAATGTTGCTATAATCAAATTATATTAACGTTACTATAACTAAAATTAACAAGAAATAAATCAAGATTAAAATGTAAGAAAAACTGCAATAAATAAAGACAGAAATATGAGAAAAACTGTAATACATTAAGACTGAAATATAAGATAAACTGCAATAAATTAAGACTGAAATATGAGAAAAACTGTAATGAATTAAGACTGAAATATGAGAAACACTGCAATAAATTAAGACTGAAATATGAGAAAAACTGCAATAAATTAAGACTGAAATATGAGAAAGACTGCAATAAATTAAGACTTAAATATGAGAAATACTGCAATAAATTAAGATTGAAATATGAGAAAAACGGCAATAAATTAAGACTGAAATATGAGAAACACTGTAATAATTTAAGACTGAAATATAAGAAAAACTGTAATAAATTAAGAGTGAAAAATAAGAAAAACTGTAATAAATAAGGACTGAAATATGAGACAAACTGCAATAAATTAAGTCTGAAATATAAGAAAAACTGCAATAAATAAAGACTGAAATATGAGAAAAACTGTAATAAATTACGACTGAAATTTGAGAACAACTGCAATAACTTAAGACTAAAATATGAGAAAATCTGTAATGAATTTAAACTGAAATATGAAAAAACTGTAATGAATTAAGACTGAAATATGAGAAAAACTGTAATTAATAAAGACTGAAATATGAGCAAACTGTAATGAATTAAGACTGAAATATAAGAAAAACTGTAATGAATTAAGACTGACATATGAGAAAACTGTAATGAATTAAGACTGAAATATGAGAAAACTGTAATGAACTAAGACTGAAATATGAGACAAACTGTAATAAATTAAGACTGAAATATCAGAAAAACTGTAATAAATTAAGACTGAAATATAAGAAAAACTGTAATAAATTAAGACTGAAATATGAGAAAAACTGCAATAAATTAAGACTGAGATATGAGAAAAACTGTAATACATTAAGACTGAAATATGAGAAAAACTGTAATAAATTAAGACTGAAATATAAGAAAACCTGTAATAAATAAAGACTGAAATATAAGAAAAACTGTAAAAAATAAACACGGAAATATAAGAAAAACTGTAATAAATTAAGACTGAAATATGAGAAAACTGTAACGAATCAAGCCTGAAATATAAGAAACAATGTAATGCATAAGGACTGAAATATGAGAAAACTGTAATGAATTAAGACTGAAATATGAGAAAACTGTAATGAATTAAGACTGAACTATGAGAAAATCTTTAATAACTTAAGACTGAAATATAAGAAAAACTGTAATATATTAAGACTGAACTATAAGAAAAGCTGTAATAATTTAAGACTGAAATATAAAATAAACTGCAATAAATTAAGACTGAAATATGAGAAAAACTGTAATACATTAAGACTGAAATATGAGAAAAACTGCAAAATATTAAGACTGACCTATGAGAAAAACTGTAATAAATTAAGACTGAAATATAAGAAAAACTGTAATATATTAAGACTGAAATATAAGAAAACCTGCAATAAATTAACACGAAAATATAAGAAAAACTGTAATAAATTAAGACTTATTATGAGAAAAACTGTAATAAATTAAGACTGAAGTATGAGAAAAAATGCAATTAATTAAGATTGAAATATGAGAAAAACTGTAATAAATTAAGACTGAAATATAAGAAAAACTTTAATAAATTAAGACTGAAATATGAGAAAAACTGTAATGAATTAAGACTGAAATATGAGACAACTGTAATGAATTAAGACTGAAATATGAGAAAACTGTAATGAATTAAGACTGAAATATGAGAAAAACTGTAATAAATTAAGACTGAAATATTAGAAAAACTGTAATGAATTAAGACTGAAATATGAGAAAAACTGCAATAAATTAAGACTGAAATATAAGCAAAACTGTAATAAATTAGGACTGAAATATGAGAAAAACTGTAATAAATTAAGACAGAAATATGAGAAAAACTGTAAAAAATTAAGACTGAAATATGAGAAAAACTGTAATAAAGTAAGACTGAAATATGAGAAAACTAACGAATTAAGACTGAAATATAAGAAAAAATGTAATGCATTAGGACTGAAATATTAGAAAACTGTAATGAATTAAGACTGAAATATGAGAAAACTGTAATGAATTAAGACTGAAATATGAGAAAATCTTTAATCCATTAAGACTGAAATATAAGAAAAACTGTAATGAATTAAGACTGAACTATAAGAAAAGCTGTAATAAATTAAGACTGAAATATAAGATAAACTGCAATAATATAAGACTGAAATATGGAAAAACTGTAATACATTAAGACTGAAATATGAGAAAAACTGCAACAAATTAAGACTGACCTATGAGAAAAACTGTAATAAATTAAGACTGAAATATAAGAAAAACTGTAATATATTAAGACTGAAATATAAGAAAACTGCAAACATTAAGACTGAAATATGAGAAAAACTGTAATAAATTAAGACTGAATATGAGAAAAACTGTAATAATTTAAGATAGAAATATAAGAAAAACTGCAATTAATAAAGACTGAATTATAAGAAAAACTGTAACAAATTAAGACTGAAATATAAGAAAAACTTTAATAAATTAAGACTGAAATATGAGATAAACTGTAATAAATTTAGACTGAAATATGAGAAAACTGTAATGAATTAAGAATGAAATAGAGAAAAACTGTAATGAATTAGGACTGAAATATAAGAAAACTTTAATGAATTAAGATTGAAATATAAGAAAAACTGTAATGAATTAAGACTGAAATATGAGACAACTGTAATGAATTAAGACTGAAATATGAGAAAACTGTAATGAATTAAGACTGAAATATGAGAAAATGTAATGAATTCCTACTGACATATGAGAAAAACTGTAATAAATTAAGACTTAAATATCAGAAAAACTGTACTAAATTAAGACTGAAATATGAAAAAAACTGCAATAACTTACGACTGAAATATAAGAAAAACTGTAATAAATTAAGACTGAAATATGAAAAAAACTGTAATAAATTAAGACTGAAATATGAGACAACTGTAATGAATTAAGACTGAAATATGAGAAAACTGTAATGAATTAAGACTGAAATATGAGAAAAACTGTAATAAATTAAGACTGAAATATTAGAAAAAATGTAATAAATTAAGACTGAAATATAAGAAAAATGCAATAAATTAAGACTGAAATATAAGACACACTGTAATAAATTTAGACTGAAATATAGGAAAACCTGTAATAAATAAAGACAGAAATATGAGAAAAACTGTAATAAATTAAGACTGAAATATAAGAAAAACTGTAATAAAGTAAGACTGAAATATAAGAAAAACTGTAACAAATAAAGACTGAAATATGAGAAAAACTGTTATAAATTATGACTGAAATATGAGAAAACTGTAATAAATCAATACTGAAATATGCGACCAAACTGCAATTAGTAAGACTGAACTACAAAAAGAATTTAATAAATTAAGACTGAACCATCAGAACACTGTAATGAATTAAGACTGAAATATCAGATAACTGTAATGAATTAAGACTGAAATATGAGAAAACTGTAATGAATTAAGACTGAAATATGAAAAAAACTGCAATAAATTAAGACTGAAATATAAAAAAACTGTAATAAATTAAGACTGAAATATGAGAAAAACTGTAATAAATTAAGACAAAAATTTGAGAAAAACTGTACTAAATTAAGACTGAAATATGAGAAACACTGTAATGAATTAAGACTGAAATATGAGAAAACTGTAACGAATTAAGACTGACATATAAGAAAAACTGTAATGAATTAAGACTGAAATATGAGAAAACTGTAACGAATCCTGACTGAAATATGAGAAACCTGTAATGAATTAAGACTGAAATATGAGAAAATCTTTAATAAATTAAGACTGAAATATTAGAAAAACTGTAATGAATTAAGACTGAACTATTAGAAAAGCTGTAATAAATTAAGACTGTAATACAAGATAAACTGCAATAAATTAAGACTGAAATATGAGAAAAACTGTAATACATAAGGACTGAAATATGAGAAAAACTGCAACAAATTTAGACTGACCTATGAGAAAAACTGTAATAAATTAAGACTGAAATATAAGAAAAACTGTAATATATTAAGACTGAAATATAAGAAAACCTGCAATAAATTAAGACTGAAATATAAAAAAAACTGTAATAAATTAAGACTGAATATGAGACAAAATGTAATAATTTAAGACTGAAATATAAGAAAAACTTTAATAATTTAAGACTGAAACATGAGAAAAACTGTAATGAATTTAGACTGAAATATGAGAAAACTGTAATGAATTAAGAATGAAATATGAGAAAAACTATAATGAATTAGGACTGAAATATAAGAAAAGTTTAATGAATTAAGACTGAAATATAAGAAAAACTGTAATGAATTAAGACTGAAATATGAGAAAAACTGTAATGAATTAAGACCGAAATATGAGAAAACTGTAATGAATTAAGACTGAAATATGAGAAAAACTGTAATAAATTAAGACTGAAATATTAGAAAAACTGTAATGAATTAAGACTGAAATATGAGAAAAACTGCAATAAATTAAGCCTTAATATGAGAAAAACTGTAATAATTTAAGACTGAAATATAAGAAAAAATGCAATTAATTAAGACTGAAATATGAGAAACACTGTAATAAATTAAGACTGAAATATAAGAACAACTTTAATCAATTAAGACTGAAATATGAGAAAATCTGTAATGAATTTAGACTGAAATATGAGAAAACTGTAATAAATTAAGACTGAAATATTAGAAAAACTGTAATGAATTAGGACTGAAATATGAGAAAACTTTAATGAATTAAGACTGAAATATAAGAAAAACTGTAATTAATTAGGACTGAAATATGAGACAACTGTAATGAATTAAGACTGAAATATGAGAAAACTGTAATGAATTAAGACTGAAATATGAGAAAAACTGTAATAAATTAAGACTGAAATATTAGAAAAACTGTAATGAATTAAGACTGAAATATGAGAAAAACTGCAATAAATTAAGACTGAAATATTAGCAAAACTGTAATAAATTAAGATTAAAATATGAGAAAAACTGTAATAAATTAAGACAGAAATATGAGAAAAACGGTAAAACATGAAGACTGAAATATGAGAAAAACTGTAATGAATTAAGACTGAAATATGAGAAAACTGTAACGAATTAAGACTACAATATAAAAAAACATATAATGCATTAAGACTGAAATATTAGAAAACTGTAAGGAATTAAGACTGAAATATGAGAAAACTGTAATGAATTAAGACTGTAATATGAGAAAATCTTTAATAAATTAAGACTGAAATATGAGAAAAACTGTAATGAATTAAGACTGAACTATAAGAAAAGCTGTAATAAATTAAGACTTAAATATAAGATAAACTGCAATAATATAAGACTGAAATATGGAAAAACTGCAATACATTAAGACTGAAATATGAGAAAAACTGCAACAAATTAAGACTGACCTATGAGAAAAAATGTAATAAATTAAGACTGAAAAAAAAGAAAAACTGTAATGAATCAGGACTGAAATATTAGAAAAAATTGTAATGAATTAGGACTGAAATATGAGAAAACTTTAATGAATTAAGACTGAAATATAAGAAAAACTGTAATGAATTTAGACTGAAATATGAGACAACTGTAATGAATTAAGACTGAAATATAAGAAAAAATGTAAGGAATAAGACTGAAATATGAGAAAACTGCAATGAATTAAGATTGAAATATTAGAAAAACTGTAATAAATTAAGACTGAAATATGAGCAAACCTGTAATAAATTAAGACAGAAATATTAGAACAACTGTAATAAATCAATACTGAACTATGAGAAAAACTGCAATAAATAAGACTGAACTAAAAGTAAAACTGTAATAAATAAAGACTGAACCATGAGAAAACTGTAATGAATTAAGACTGAAATATGAGACAACTGTAATGAATTAAGACTGAAATATGAGAAAACTGTAATGAATTAAGACTGACATATGAGAAAAACTTTAATAAATTAATACTTGAATATCAGAAAAACTGTAATGAATTAAGACTGAAATATGAAAAAACCTGCAATAAATTAAGACTGAAATATAAGAAAAACTGTAATAAATTAAGACTAAAATATGAGAAACACTGTAATAAATTAAGACAGAAATTTGAGAAAAACTGTTCTTAATAAGGACTGAAATATGAGAAAAACTGTAATGAATTAAGACTGAAATATGAGAAAACTGTAACGAATTAAGACTGAAATATAAGAAAAACTGTAATGAATTAAGACTTAAATATGAGAAAACTGTAACGAATTAAGACTGAAATATCAGAAAAACTGTAATGAATTAAGACTGAAATATGAGACAACTGTAATGAATTAAGACTGAAATATAAGAAAAACTTTAATAAATTAAGACTGAAATATGAGAAAAACTGTAATGAATTAAGACTGAAATATAAGAAAAACTGTAATGAATTAAGACTGAAATATGAGAAAACTTTAATGAATTAAGACTGAAATATAAGAAAAACTGTAATGAATTAAGACTGAAATATGAGACAACTGTAATGAATTAAGACTGAACTATAAGAAAAAATGTAATGAATAAGACTGAAATATTAGAACAACTGTAATGAATTAAGACTGAAATATTAGAAAACTGTAATAAATTAAGACTGAAATATAAGAAAAATTGTAATGAATTAAGACTGAACTATAAGAAAAGCTGTAATAAATTAGGACTGAAATATAAGATAAACTGCAATAAATAAAGACTGAAATATGAGAAAAACTGTAATACATTAAGACTGAAATATGAGAAAAACTGCAACAAATACAGACTGACCTATGAGAAATACTGTAATAAATTAAGACTGAAATATAAGAACAACTGTAATAAATTAAGACTGAAATATAAGAAAAACTGTAATGAATTAAGACTGAAATATGAGAAAACTGTAACGAATTAAGACTGAAATATGAGAAAACTGTAATGAATTAAGACTGAAATATAAGAACATCTTTAATAAATTAAGACTGAAATATTAGAAAAACTGTAATGAATTAAGACTGAACTATTAGAAAAGCTGTAATAAATTAAGACTGAAATACAAGACAAACTGCAATAAATTAAGACTGAAATATGAGAAAAACTGTAATAAATTAAGACTGAAATATGAGAAAAACTGCAACAAATTAAGACTGAATATGAGAAAAACTGTAATAATTTAAGACTGAAATATAAGAAAAACTTTAATAATTTCAGACTGAAACATGAGAAAAACTGTAATGAATTTAGACTGAAATATGAGAAAACTGTAATGAATTAAGACTGAAATATGAGCAAACTTGTAATAAATTAAGACAGAAATATGAGAAAAACTGTGATAAATCAATACTGAAATATGAGAAAAACTGCAATAAATAAGACTGAACTAAAAGAAAAACTGTAATAAATTAAGACTTAACCATGAGAAAACTGTAATGAATTAAGACTGAAATATGAGACAACTGTAATGAATTAAGACTGAAATATGAGAAAACTGTAATGAATAAAGACTGACATATGAGAAAAACTGTAATAAATTAATACTTGAATATCAGAAAAACTGTAATGAATTAAGACTGAAATATGAGAAAACTGCAATAAATTAAGACTGAAATATAAGAAAAACTGTTATAAATTAAGACTAAAATATGAGAAAAACTTTAATAAATTAAGAAAGAAATTTGAGAAAAACTGTACTAAATAAGGACTGAAATATGAGAAAAACTGTAATGAATTAAGACTGAAATATGAGAAAACTGTTACGAATTAAGACTGAACTATAAGAAAAACTGTAATGAATTAAGACTGAAATATGAGAAAACTGTAACGAATTAAGACTGAAATATGAGAAAACTGTAACGAATTAAGACTGAAATATCAGAAAAACTGTAATGAATTAAGACTTAAATATGAGAAAAACTGTAATTAATTAAAACTGAAATATAAGAAAATCTTTAATAAATTAAGACTGAAATATTAGAAAAACTGTAATGAATTTAGACTGAAATATGAGAAAACTGTAATGAATCAGGACTGAAATATTAGAAAAAATTGTAATGAATTAGGACTGAAATATGAGAAAACTTTAATGAATTAAGACTGAAATATAAGAAAAATTGTAATGACTTAAGACTGAAATATGAGACAACTGTAATGAATTAAGACTGAAATATAAGAAAAAATGTAAGGAATAAGACTGAAATATGAGAAAACTGTAATGAATTAAGACTGAAATATTAGAAAACTGTAATAAAGTAAGACTGAAATATGAGAAAATCTTTAATAAATTAAGACTGAAATATAAGAAAAATTGTAATGAATTAAGACTGAACTATAAGAAAAGCTGTAATAAATTAAGACTGAAATATAAGATAAACTGCAATAAATAAAGACTGAAATATGAGAAAAACTGTAATACATTTAGACTGAAATATGAGAAAAACTGCAACAAATTAAGACTGACCTATGAGAAAAACTGTAATAAATTAAGACTGAAATATAAGAACAACTGTAATAAATTAAGACTGAAATATAAGAAAAACTGTAATGAATTAAGACTGAAATATGAGAAAACTGCAACGAATTAAGACTGAAATATGAGAAAACTGTAATGAATTAAGACTGAAATATGAGAAAATCTTTAATAAATTAGGACTGAAATATTAGAAAAACTGTAATGAATTAAGACTGAATACAAGATACACTGCAATAAATTAAGACTGAAATATGAGAAAAACTGTAATACATCAGACTGAAATATGAAAAAAACTGCAACAAATTAAGACTGACCTATGAGAAAAACTGTAATAAATTAAGACTGACATATAAGAAAAACTGTAATATATTAAGACTGAAATATAAGAAAACCTGCAATAAATTAAGACTGAAATATAAAAAAAACGGTAATAAATTAAGACTGAATATGAGAAAAACTGTAATAATTTAAGACTGAAATATAAGAAAAACTTTAATAATTTAAGACCGAAACATGAGAAAAACTGTAATGAATTTAGACTGAAATATTAGTAAACTGTAATGAATTAAGAATGAAATATGAGAAAAACTGTAATGAATTAGGACTGAAATATGAAAACTTTAATGAATTAAGACTGAAATATAAGAAGAACTGTAATGAATTAAGACTGAAATATGAGACAACTGTAATGAATTAAGACCGAAATATGAGAAAACTGTAATGAATTAAGACTGAAATATGAGAAAAACTGTAATAAATTAAGACTGAAATATTAGAAAAACTGTAATGAATTAAGACTGAGATATGAGAAAAACTGCAATAAATTATGACTTAATATGAGAAAAACTGTAATAATTTAAGACTGAAATATAAGAAAAAATGCAATTAATTAAGACTGAAATATGAGAAAAACTGTAATACATTTAGACTGAAATATAAGAACAACTTTAATAAATTAAGACTGAAATATGAGAAAATCTGTAATGAATTTAGACTGAAATATTAGAAAAACTGTAAGGAATTAGGACTGAAATATGAGAAAACTTTATTGAATTAAGACTGAAATATAAGAAAAACTGTAATTAATTAGGACTGAAATATGAGACAACTGTAATGAATTAAGACTGAAATATGAGAAAACTGTAATTAATTATGACTGAAATATAAGAAAAACTGTAATAAATTAATACTGAAATATGAGAAATATGAGAAAAACTGCAATAAATAAGACTGAACTATAAGAAAAAATGTAATAAATCAGGACTGAACCATGAGAAAACTTTAATGAATTAAGACTGAAATATGAGACAACTGTAATGAATTAAGACGTAAATATGAGAAAACTGTAATAAATTAAGAGTGAAATATGAGAAAAACTGTAATAAGTTAAGACTGAAATATAATAAAAACTGTAATGAATTAAGACTGAAATATGAGAAAAACTGCAATAAATTAAGACTGAAATTAAAGAACAACTGTAATAAATTAAGACTGAAATATGAGAAAAACTGTTATAAATTAAGACAGAAATATGAGAAAAACTGTAATAAATTAAGACTGAAATATGAGAAAAACTGTAATAAATTAAGACTGAAATATGAGAAAAACTGCAATAAATTAAGACTTAAATTTAAGAACAACTGTAATAAATTAAGACTGAAATATGAGAAAAACTGTAATAAATTAAGACAGAAATATGAGAAAAACTGTAATAAATTAAGACTGAAATATGAGAAAAACTGTAATGAATTAAGACTAAAATATTAGAAAAACTGCAACAAATTAAGACTGACCTATGAGAAAAACTGTCATAAATTAAGACTGAAATATAAGAAACACTGTACTATATTAAGACTGAAATATCAGAAAAACTGTAATAAATTAAGACTGAAATATAAGAAAAACTGTAATAAATTAAGACTGAATATGAGAAAAACTGTAATAATTTAAGACTAAAATATAAGAAAAACTTTAATAAATTAAGACTGAAATATGAGAAAAAATGTAATGAATTTAGACATAAATATGAGAAAACTGTAAGGAATTAAGAATGAAATATGAGAAAAACTGTAATGAATTAGGACTGAAATATGAGAAAACATTAATGAATTAAGACTGAAATATAAGAAAAACTGTAATAAATTAAGACTGAACCATGAGAAAACTGTAATGAATTAAGACTGAAATATAAGAACTACTGAAATAAATTAAGACTGAAATATGAGAAAAGCTGTAATAAATTAAGACTGAAATATGAGAAAAACTGTAATAAATTAAGACTGAAATATGAGAAAAACTGTAATAACTTAAGACAGAAATATTAGAAAAACTGCATTAAATTAAGCCTTAAATATAATAACAACTGCAATAAATTAAGACGGAAATATAAGAAAAACTGTAATAAATGAAGACTGAATATGAGAAAAACTATAATAAATTAAGACTGAAATATAAGAAAAACTGCAATTAATTTAGACTGAAATATGAGAAAACCTGTGATAAATTAAGAGTGAAATATAAGAACAACTGTAAGAAATTAAGACTGAAATATGAGAAAACTGTAATGAATAAGGACTGAAATATGAGAAAAACTGTAATGAATTAAGACTGAAATATGAGAAAACTGTAATGAATAAGGACTGAAATATAAGAAAAACTGTAATGAATTACGACTGAAATATGAGAAAACTCTAATGAATTAAGACTGAAATATGAGAACAACTGTAATAAATTAAGACTGAAATATAAGAAAAACTGCTATCAATTAAGATTGAAATATAAGAAAAACTGTAATAAATTAAGACTGAAATATTAGAAACACTTCAATAAATTAAAACTGAAATATGAGAAAAACTGTAATAACTTAAGACAGAAATATAAGAAAAACTGCATTAAATTAAGCCTTAAATATAATAACAACTGCAATAAATTAAGACGGAAATATAAGAAAAACTGTAATAAATGAAGACTGAATATGAGAAAAACTATAATAAATTAAGACTGAAATATAAGAAAAACTGCAATATATTTAGACTGAAATATGAGAAACCCTGTGATAAATTAAGAGTGAAATATAAGAACAACTGTAAGAAATTAAGACTGAAATATGAGAAAACTGTAATGAATAAGGACTGAAATATGAGAAAAACTGTAATGAATTAAGACTGAAATATGAGAAAACTGTAATGAATAAGGACTGAAATATAAGAACAACTGTAATGAATTACGACTGAAATATGAGAAAACTCTAATGAATTAAGACTGAAATATGAGAACAACTGTAATAAATTAAGACTGAAATATAAGAAAAACTGCTATCAATTAAGATTGAAATATAAGAAAAACTGTAATAAATTAAGACTGAAATATTAGAAACACTTCAATAAATTAAGACTGAAATATGAGAAAAACTGTAATAAATTAAGACTGAAATATTAGAAAAACTGTAATAAAGTAAGACTAAAATATAAGAAAAGCTGTAATAAATTAAGACTGAAATATGAGAAAAACTGCAACAAATTAAGACTGAATATGAGAAAAACTGTAATAATTTAAGACTGAAATATAAGAAAAACTTTAATAATTTCAGACTGAAACATGAGAAAAACTGTAATGAATTTAGACTGAAATATGAGAAAACTGTAATGAATTAAGACTGAAATATGAGCAAACCTGTAATAAATTAAGACAGAAATATGAGAAAAACTGTGATAAATCAATACTGAAATATGAGAAAAACTGCAATAAATAAGACTGAACTAAAAGAAAAACTGTAATAAATTAAGACTTAACCATGAGAAAACTGTAATGAATTAAGACTGAAATATGAGACAACTGTAATGAATTAAGACTGAAATATGAGAAAACTGTAATGAATAAAGACTGACATATGAGAAAAACTGTAATAAATTAATACTTGAATATCAGAAAAACTGTAATGAATTAAGACTGAAATATGAGAAAACTGCAATAAATTAAGACTGAAATATAAGAAAAACTGTTATAAATTAAGACTGAAATATGAGAAAAACTTTAATAAATTAAGAAAGAAATTTGAGAAAAACTGTACTAAATAAGGACTGAAATATGAGAAAAACTGTAATGAATAAAGACTGAAATATGAGAAAACTGTTACGAATTAAGACTGAACTATAAGAAAAACTGTAATGAATTAAGACTGAAATATGAGAAAACTGTAACGAATTAAGACTGAAATATGAGAAAACTGTAACGAATTAAGACTGAAATATCAGAAAAACTGTAATGAATTAAGACTTAAATATGAGAAAAACTGTAATTAATTAAAACTGAAATATAAGAAAATCTTTAATAAATTAAGACTGAAATATTAGAAAAACTGTAATGAATTTAGACTGAAATATGAGAAAACTGTAATGAATCAGGACTGAAATATTAGAAAAAATTGTAATGAATTAGGACTGAAATATGAGAAAACTTTAATGAATTAAGACTGAAATATAAGAAAAATTGTAATGACTTAAGACTGAAATATGAGACAACTGTAATTAATTAAGACTGAAATATAAGAAAAAATGTAAGGAATAAGACTGAAATATGAGAAAACTGTAATGAATTAAGACTGAAATATTAGAAAACTGTAATAAAGTAAGACTGAAATATGAGAAAATCTTTAATAAATTAAGACTGAAATATAAGAAAAATTGTAATGAATTAAGACTGAACTATAAGAAAAGCTGTAATAAATTAAGACTGAAATATAAGATAAACTGCAATAAATAAAGACTGAAATATGAGAAAAACTGTAATACATTTAGACTGAAATATGAGAAAAACTGCAACAAATTAAGACTGACCTATGAGAAAAACTGTAATAAATTAAGACTGAAATATAAGAACAACTGTAATAAATTAAGACTGAAATATAAGAAAAACTGTAATGAATTAAGACTGAAATATGAGAAAACTGCAACGAATTAAGACTGAAATATGAGAAAACTGTAATAAATTAAGACTGAAATATGAGAAAATCTTTAATAAATTAGGACTGAAATATTAGAAAAACTGTAATGAATTAAGACTGAACTATTAGAAAAGCTGTAATAAATTAAGACTGAAATACAAGATACACTGCAATAAATTAAGACTGAAATATGAGAAAAACTGTAATACATCAGACTGAAATATGAAAAAAACTGCAACAAATTAAGACTGACCTATGAGAAAAACTGTAATAAATTAAGACTGACATATAAGAAAAACTGTAATATATTAAGACTGAAATATAAAAAAACCTGCAATAAATTAAGACTGAAATATAAAAAAACGGTAATAAATTAAGATTGAATATGAGAAAAACTGTAATAATTTAAGACTGAAATATAAGAAAAACTTTAATAATTTAAGACTGAAACATGAGAAAAACTGTAATGAATTTAGACTGAAATATTAGTAAACTGTAATGAATTAAGAATGAAATATGAGAAAAACTATAATGAATTAGGACTGAAATATGAAAACTTTAATGAATTAAGACTGAAATATAAGAAGAACTGTAATGAATTAAGACTGAAATATGAGACAACTGTAATGAATTAAGACCGAAATATGAGAAAACTGTAATGAATTAAGACTGAAATATGAGAAAAACTGTAATAAATTAAGACTGAAATATTAGAAAAACTGTAATGAATTAAGACTGAGATATGAGAAAAACTGCAATAAATTATGACTTAATATGAGAAAAACTGTAATAATTTAAGACTGAAATATAAGAAAAAATGCAATTAATTAAGACTGAAATATGAGAAAAACTGTAATACATTTAGACTGAAATATAAGAACAACTTTAATAAATTAAGACTGAAATATGAGAAAATCTGTAATGAATTTAGACTGAAATAGGAGAAAACTGTAATGAATTAAGACTGAAATATTAGAAAAACTGTAAGGAATTAGGACTGAAATATGAGAAAACTTTATTGAATTAAGACTGAAATATAAGAAAAACTGTAATTAATTAGGACTGAAATATAAGACAACTGTAATGAATTAAGACTGAAATATGAGAAAACTGTAATTAATTAAGACTGAAATATGAGAAAAACTGTAATAAATTAAGACCGAAATATTATAAAAACTGTAATGAATTAAGACTGATATATGAGAAAAACTGCAATGAATTAAGACTGAAATATTAGCAAAACTGTAATAAATTAAGACTAAAATATGAGAAAAACTGTAATAAATTCAGACAGATATATGAGAAAAACTGTAACGAATTAAGACTACAATATAAAAAAACATATAATGCATTAAGACTGAAATATTAGAAAACTGTAAGGAATTAAGACTAAAATATAAGAAAAAATATAATGCATTAAGACTGAAATATTACAAAACTGTAATGAATTAAGACTGCAATATGAGAAAACTGTAATGAATTAAGACTGAAATATGAGAAAATCTTTAATAAATTAAGACTGAAATATAAGAAAAACTGTAATGAATTAAGACTGAACTATAAGAAAAGCTGTAATAAATTAAGACTGAAATATAAGATAAACTGCAATAATATAAGACTGAAATATTGAAAAACTGTAATACATTAAGGCTGACATATGAGAAAAACTGCAACAAATTAAGATTGACCTATGAGAAAAACTGTAATAAACTAAGACTGAAATAAAAGAAAAACTGTAATATATTAAGACTGAAATATAAGAAAAACTGCAATAAATTAAGACTGAAATATGAGAAAAACTGTAATAAATTAAGACTGAATATGAGAAAAACTGTAATAATTTAAGACTGAAATATAAGAAAAACTACAATTAATAAAGACTGAATTATGAGAAAAACTGTAATAAATTAAGACTGAAATATGAGAAAAACTTTAATAAATTAAGACTGAAATATGAGAGAAACCGTAATGAATTTAGACTGAAATATGAGAAAAACTGTAGATAATTAAGAATGAAATAGAGAAAAACTGTAATGACGTAGGACTGAAATATAAGAAAACTTTAATGAATCAAGACTGAAATATAAGACAAACTGTAATGAATTAAGACTGAAATATGAGACAACTGTAATGAATTAAGACTGAAATATGAGAAAACTGTAATGAATTAAGACTGAAATATTAGAAAAACTGTAATAAATTAAGACTGAAATATTAGAAAACCTGTAATAAATTAAGACAGAAATATGAGAAAAACTGTAATAAGTTAGACTGAAATATGGTAAAAACTGTAATAAAGTAAGACTGAAATATGAGAAAAAATGTAATAAATAAAGACTGAAATATGAGAAAAACTGTAATTAATTATGACTGAAATATAAGAAAAACTGTAATAAATTAATACTGAAATATGAGAAAAACTGCAATAAATAAGACTGAACTATAAGAAAAAATGTAATAAATCAGGACTGAACCATGAGAAAACTTTAATGAATTAAGACTGAAATATGAGACAACTGTAATGAATTAAGACGTAAATATGAGAAAACTGTAATAAATTAAGAGTGAAATATGAGAAAAACTGTAATAAGTTAAGACTGAAATATAAGAAAAACCGTAATGAATTAAGACTGAAATATGAGAAAAACTGCAATAAATTAAGACTGAAATTAAAGAACAACTGTAATAAATTAAGACTGAAATATGAGAAAAACTGTAATAAATTAAGACTGAAATATGAGAAAAACTGTAATAAATTAAGACTGAAATATGAGAAAAACTGCAATAAATTAAGACTTAAATTTAAGAACAACTGTAATAAATTAAGACTGAAATATGACAAAAACTGTAATAAATTAAGACAGAAATATGAGAAAAACTGTAATAAATTAAGACTGAAATATGAGAAAAACTGTAATGAATTAAGACTAAAATATTAGAAAAACTGCAACAAATTAAGACTGACCTATGAGAAAAACTGTCATAAATTAAGACTGAAATATAAGAAACACTGTACTATATTAAGACTGAAATATCAGAAAAACTGTAATAAATTAAGACTGAAATATAAGAAAAACTGTAATAAATTAAGACTGAATATGAGAAAAACTGTAATAATTTAAGACTAAAATATAAGAAAAACTTTAATAAATTAAGACTGAAATATGAGAAAAAATGTAATGAATTTAGACATAAATATGAGAAAACTGTAAGGAATTAAGAATGAAATATGAGAAAAACTGTAATGAATTAGGACTGAAATATGAGAAAACATTAATGAATTAAGACTGAAATATAAGAAAAACTGTAATAAATTAAGACTGAACCATGAGAAAACTGTAATGAATTAAGACTGAAATATAAGAACTACTGAAATAAATTAAGACTGAAATATGAGAAAAGCTGTAATAAATTAAGACTGAAATATGAGAAAAACTGTAATAAATTAAGACTGAAATATAAGAAACACTGTAATAAATTAAGACTGAAATATGAGAAAAACTGTAATAACTTAAGACAGAAATATAAGAAAAACTGCATTAAATTAAGCCTTAAATATAATAACAACTGCAATAAATTAAGACGGAAATATAAGAAAAACTGTAATAAATGAAGACTGAATATGAGAAAAACTATAATAAATTAAGACTGAAATATAAGAAAAACTGCAATTAATTTAGACTGAAATATGAGAAAACCTGTGATAAATTAAGAGTGAAATATAAGAACAACTGTAAGAAATTAAGACTGAAATATGAGAAAACTGTAATGAATAAGGACTGAAATATGAGAAAAACTGTAATGAATTAAGACTGAAATATGAGAAAACTGTAATGAATAAGGACTGAAATATAAGAAAAACTGTAATGAATTACGACTGAAATATGAGAAAACTCTAATGAATTAAGACTGAAATATGAGAACAACTGTAATAAATTAAGACTGAAATATAAGAAAAACTGCTATCAATTAAGATTGAAATATAAGAAAAACTGTAATAAATTAAGACTGAAATATTAGAAACACTTCAATAAATTAAGACTGAAATATGAGAAAAACTGTAATAACTTAAGACAGAAATATAAGAAAAACTGCATTAAATTAAGCCTTAAATATAATAACAACTGCAATAAATTAAGACGGAAATATAAGAAAAACTGTAATAAATGAAGACTGAATATGAGAAAAACTATAATAAATTAAGACTGAAATATAAGAAAAACTGCAATTAATTTAGACTGAAATATGAGAAAACCTGTGATAAATTAAGAGTGAAATATAAGAACAACTGTAAGAAATTAAGACTGAAATATGAGAAAACTGTAATGAATAAGGACTGAAATATGAGAAAAACTGTAATGAATTAAGACTGAAATATGAGAAAACTGTAATGAATAAGGACTGAAATATAAGAAAAACTGTAATGAATTACGACTGAAATATGAGAAAACTCTAATGAATTAAGACTGAAATATGAGAACAACTGTAATAAATTAAGACTGAAATATAAGAAAAACTGCTATCAATTAAGATTGAAATATAAGAAAAACTGTAATAAATTAAGACTGAAATATTAGAAACACTTCAATAAATTAAGACTGAAATATGAGAAAAACTGTAATAAATTAAGACTGAAATATTAGAAAAACTGTAATAAAGTAAGACTAAAATATAAGAAAAGCTGTAATAAATTAATACTGAAATATGAGAAAAACTGCAATAAATTAATACTGAACTATAAGAAAAACTGTAATAAATTAATACTGAACTATAATAAAAACTGTAATAAATTAAGACTGAACGATTAGAAAAAATGTAATAAATTAGGACTGAAATATAAGAAAAACTGCAATAAATAAAAACTGATATATGAGAAAAGCTGTAATAAATTAAGACTGAAATATAAGAAAAACTGTGATAAATTAAGACTGAAATATAAGAAAAACTGTAATAAATTAAGACTGAAATATTAGAAAAATGTAATAAATTAAGACAGAAATATAAGAAAAACTGTAATAAAGGAAGACTGAATATGAGAAAAACTGTAATAAATAAAGACAGAAATATAAGAAAAACTGCAATTAATTTAGACTGAAATATGAGAAAAACTGTAATAAATTAAGACTGAAATATAAGAAAAACTGTAATAAATTAAGACATAATATGAGAAAAACTGTAATGAATTAAGACTGAAATATAAGAAATACTGTAATGAATTAAGACTGAAATATAAGAAAAGCTGCAATAAATTAAGACTTAAATATGAGAAAAACTGCAATAAATTAAGACTGAAATATGAGACAAACTGTAATAAATTAAGATTGAAATATGAGAAAAACTGTAATAAAATAAGACTTAAATATAAGAAAAACTGTAATAAATTAGGACTGAAATATAAGAAAAACTGTAATAAATTAAGACTGACATATAAGAAAACTGTAATAAATCAATACTGACATCTGAGAAAACTGTAATAAATTAAGACTGAAATATAAGAAAAACTGTAATGAATTAAGACTGAAATATAAGAAAAACTGTAATGAATTAAGACTGAAATATTAAAAAAACTGTAATTAATTAAGACTGAAATATGAGAAAACTGTAATGAATTAAGACTGAAATATAAGAAAAACTGTAATGAATTAAGACTGAAATATGAGAAAACTGTAATGAATTAAGACTGAAATATGAGAAAACTGTAATGAATTAAGACTGAAATATGAGAAAAACTGTAATAAATTAAGACTGAAATATCAGAAGAACTGTAATTACTTAAGACTGTAATATAAGAAAAACTGTAATAAATTAAGACGGAAATATGAGAAAAACTGCAATAAATTAAGATTGAGATATCAGAAAAACTGTAATACAGTAAGACTGAAATATGAGAAAAACTGTAATAATTTAAGACTGAAATAAAAGAAAACCTGTAATAAATCAGGACTGAAATATGAGAAAAACTGTTATAAATAAAGACTGAAATATAAGAAAAACTGTAATAAATTAATACTGAACTATAAGAAAAACTGCTATAAAACTGAACTATAAGAAAAACTGTAATGAATTAAGACTGAAATATAAGAAACACTGTAATAAAGACTGAACCACGAGAAAAACTGTAATAAATTAAGACTGAAATATAAGAACAACTGCAATAAATTAAGACTGAAATATGAGAAAAGCTGTAATAAATTAAGACTGAAATATAAGAAAAACTGTAATAAATTAAGACTGAACCATGAGAAAAACTATAATAAATTAGGACTGAATATGAGAAAAACTGTAATTAATTAAGACTGAAATATGAGAGAACTGTAATGAATTAAGACTGAAATATGAGAAAATGAATATAAATTGAAATAGAAGATAAACTGTAATGGTTTAAGACTGAAATATGAGAAAAACTGTAATGAATTAAGACTGAAATATGAGAAAAACTGTAATGAATTAAGACTGAAATATGAGAAAAACTGTAATGAATTAAGACTGAAATATGAGAAAAACTGTAATTAATTAAGACTGAAATATGAGAAAAACTGTAATAAATTAAGACTGAAATATAAGAAAACTGTAATGAATTACGACTGAAATATGAGAAAAACTGTAATGAATTAAGACTGAAATATGAGAAACACTGTAATAAATTAAGACTGAAATATAGGAAAAACTGTAATAAATTCAGACTGAAATATAAGAAAAGCTGTAATAAATTAAGACTGAAATATGAGAAAAACTGCAATAAATTAAGACTGAAATATGAGAAAAACTGTAATAAATTAAGACTGAAATATGAGAAAAACTGTAATAAATGAAGACTGAAATATAAGAAAAACTCTAATAAATTAGGACTGAAATATAAGAAAAACTATAATAAATTAAGACTGAAATATTAGAAAACTGTAATAAATTCATACTGACATATGATAAAACGGTAATGAATTAAGACTGAAATATACTAAAAACTGTAATAAATTAAGACTGAAATATAAGAAAAACTGTAATGAATTAAGACTGAAATATGAAAAAACTGTAATGAATTAAGACTGAAATATGAGAAAACTTTAATGAATTAAGACTGAAATATGAGAAAACTGTAATGAATTAAGACTAAAATATGAGAAAAACTGTAATAAATTAAGACTGAAATATCAGAAAAACTGTAATTAATTAAGACTGAAATATAAGAAAAACTGTAATAAATTAAGACTGAAATATGAGAAAAACTGCAATAAATTAAGACTGAGATATGAGAAAAACTGTAATACATTAAGACTGAAATATGAGAAAACTGTAATGAATTAAGACTGAAATATGAGAAAAACTCTAATAAATTAAGACTGAAATATAAGAAAAACTGTAATGAATTAAGACTGAAATATAAGAAAAACTGCAATAAATTAAGACTGAAATATACTAAAAACTGTAATGAATTAATACTGAAATATGAGAAAACAGTAATGAATTAAGACTGAAGTATGAGAAAACTGTAATTAATTAAGACTTAAATATGAGAAAACTGTAATGAATTAAGATTGAAATATAAGAAAAACTGCAATAAATTAAGACTGAAATATACTAAAAACTGTAATGAATTAATACTGAAATATGAGAAAACTGTAATGAATTAAGACTGAAATATAAGAAAACTGTAATGAATTCAGACTGAAATATGAGAAAAACTGCAATTAATTAAGACTGAAATATAAGAGAAGCTGTAATGAATTAAGACTGAAATAGTAGAAAACTGTAATGAATGAAGACTGAAATATGAGAAAACTTTAATGAATTACGACTGAAATATGAGAAAACTGTAATCAATTAAGACTGAAATATAAGAGAAACTGTAATATAAAAATGAAAGGGCATAGGAAAATTAAGAAAAAATAGAAGAATGAAAACAATAAAGAAAAAAATGAACGAAATACGTTAACAATAATGAAGGACACACAGGAAGGAGTAGCTTAATAATGAACAACAGCAAAACGAATTAATTTATTAATTTATTTTTATTTCGGACTATTATTCTCATCTTTATAAGTTGTTGTTTTTATCTTTATTAATTGTTGTTTTTCACGACGTTTTGGCCAACAATTTCTCTGGCCTTCGTCGTAAAAACAACCAATAAATATGAAAACAACAAGTAATAAAGATGAGAATAATAGTCCGAAACACAAATAAATTAATATATATAATGCGCATCTCAAAAATGAATTCCAAAAAATAATATATAACAAAAGTAAGTGATTACGAAATAAGAAAAATAGAATAGCATGATTCAAAAAACAGAAATCCACATAAACAACAAAGGAATATAAAACATAATAAATTTAGGATTTGAATAAAAAAGAAATAAAAATGAGAGAATGACAGAAAGTGTAAGGTAAGGAAGAAAGACAATGAATAGTGAATATAGGAAATAAAGAAAAGAGGAGGAGAAAATGACAATAATAAAACAAACAATGAAACGCAAAAACAGAGAAACAATTTAAAAAACGAAAAAAAAAACAGAAGTAATAATTATAGGAAAGAGAAAGAAAGAAGCTGCAAAAGTAATATGAAAACATATTTTGTCACGCTGTGATAGGAACTGAACATCTTGAAGAAGAATTAATGTGACGTATTGTGTTGATTTAGAATCCGGTTTTCACCGCCGACACAAACACAAACAACCCATACGACAAGCCGCCATCTTAATAGATTACAGTCGACAAATAAAGGAAACAGAATTACATTCATAACAATAATAAGTGTTTATTTTTATCTTTACGAAAACACAGGTAAATAATTTGATAGTCATGCTGAGAATATACGTAATAAACATAACAAAAATAAATTAAGTATTATAATATTAAAGCTTAGTCAATTAACGGATGTTTCTCTACATCTTTTCCTTATTTCCATCAGACAAAGTATATCCTAAACTGTTACTTGGTTTTCAGATTGATTTATGTTGTATCTCAAAATGGTCACTTTCACAGGAAACATGAGTTGGAACAATTACATTGAAGGCATCGGCATCACCAGTGCCGCTGCAAGGAAGGTGGGCTCTCTCTACCGTGCTAGAAAACTACTAACACCCGAAAGTATCTTGTACCTCTATAAGGCCACTATTCACCCATGTATGGAGTATTGCTGTCATATTTGGGCTGGTGCATCTGCTACTAGTCTCTCGCTCCTTGACAAGGTTCAAAAGAGAGTCGAAAATCTGATAGGCCCTGAACTGTCATTTAAACTTCAGCCTCTGTCCTATCGACGAAATATTGCATCCCTCTGCCTGTTCTACAAGTATTTTAATGGTGAATGCTCTGACGAACTGCAAACAATTGTGCCCTCACGACGTGAACACCCTCGACAAACCCGACAGGCTACTAAATTCCACCCCCCACACTGTAGAGATCCCTAGATGTAAAAGATCTTTCTACTCCAGTAGTTTCTTCCCCAGAATCGCTAGACTTTGGAATTCCATTCCAGGTCCCTTCTTCCCCAACTGTACTGACGTGCAGAAGTTCAAGTGCAACGTGAACCGACATCTTTCTGCCCAAATTCCTACATAGTATCCCATTAGTTGTTGCCCCTGATAGTAGCCCCCTACACCAAAGTGGCAATGTGCCTTGTTTGGGGTGAAAATGTAATTTAATAAAAAGAAAGACTCAGACAAAAATATGCTTTAGAAAAAGGTATTTTTATTTACAAGATCGAGTATATAAAGAATGAGAGTTGGTGTATTGTATATCAACACTAGCCTGGGTACCTAACGTTTCCCGGGTGTTTGGAGGTGTGCGTTGGGCAACAAAACACCAAAAAAAAAAGTTGTAGCAGGCAGGCAGGCTCGAACCCGTACCGCGAAGAAGTAAAAGAACGTGAAAGAAAAAGAACGTGACGTCTTTGTCGTTGCATCCATCGCCAAACCGGAACTGGCGAAGGTTTAAATTACTGTTAGTAAATCGAAAAGAGGAAATGACTTTCGAATATATCGGGGAAAAAAGCGGCCCCTCCTTGTAGAAAAGTGCCCAGTTTAGGGCGAAGAAATTAATGTTTTTAGCCAATTTCTCGATATTTGTCGTTCGAAAGGTTGGGCTTATAAAATGATAACGATCTAGTGAAAATCCTTCGCCTTTGTCGAAAGTTTAAGGCAAACACACAAACATGCATACATTTAAAAAGACAGGTGAGATTTATATTATAGATGGCGTACTGCGATAGACTTACACAAACACCATGATATAAATACCTGTCGATGTACTCATAACGTTCGGAGCAGTTCATATATTGTGTACTGAGTCTCCACAATAGTTACATACAAAAGCAGTTTATTTTAATTGTCCTAAAGAAACATTTATAAATAACCAACCATATACGGCATAATTGACACACCAGTTCCTGTCAGATCACCGAAGTTAAGCAACGTTGAGCCTGGTCATTGCTAAAATGGGTGACCAATTTGGCAATTCTAGACGCTGTATGTAGGAGGACGTCGACACCTTCCTGCAAGAGTTACAAAAACCTAACGTCGTCATCTCCCCTGGCAGGAATATATGTGCGACTGGGGACCGCTTGTGAATTTCATACTTCCATGAAACTTCCTCCTTCGGAGGAATCCGGTTAAACCCGAATAGGGTTAGTGATGACACACTCACAAACGCACGCACACACACACACACACACATACACTAATAACCAATCAAATGACTTATCTCAAACTCATTTTATACTTAGCATTTTCACCTTCCCTCCAAGTAGAAATAATAATTTTTCTGTGTACGCGCTCCCTGCATTTTTCCTATGTATTTTTATTGACCGTTAAAGTTAATGAAAAAATAAACTAATATAAAAATTACAAAGTCGTTTTATAGATAAAAACAAACTTAGGTATGACACAGAGTAACCAGAATGATATTTTAATGTATGCTCATTGAATTTTCGAAGCAGATCTCATCTTCAGAAAGAAATTTATTTTTAATTGAAATTCAGACTCCTTGCATAAGCACACCTCAACTGAGTGGTCGTACATATTTTTATTATTGTTCTTTTCTGAATGTGAGATTCATCTCCAAAATCCGATGATTTCTTTGTGTTTTATTTTCCCTTTTCGAAATCGATGCATATATTTCAGTTTGGGACATTTTCTTTATTTCTTATTTCTATAATGGGAAAAGGATCAGTTTATTTTAATTTTACATTTAACTTCTAACGTTTTGGAATTTTTTTAAAAACAAGCTTTTATCATTCAATACTATTTTCCCAAATCGTCTATTAACTGCGAATAATCAACGTATTCTTCTTTAGTTGATGACAAATCACTCGCAGTTGTTTTCTACTTGGAATTGTTCAGCCAATTCCTATTGAAATACCGAAAAAATAATAAAGTTTTACCTTTTAAAAGCATACAGCAAGTAAGACAATCCACCTGGTTTAAATTACATTCAGAAATATACTCCCCATTCTAACAGATATAACGGTGATTTTTTTTCTGTTAGGTCATCAGAACTGTTAATAATTATTTTTGTGAGAAACATTAAATTTTAAGTCCACACGTAAAATATATACCAATCTTTATTTAAGTAAAGTAATTACAGAATAGAGAATACATGACAAAAATATATATATATATAGATAATAAATGACAAAAAGTTTTATTCCAAAATACATGATGTTGAACCTCTCATAATTTAGTCCTTTAATTCAGTTGACTTATACAATTCTTGACAGTATCTGTTTCGTAGCGCGAAATCAATCACTTAGTTATTATATCAATCAATGAATCTATTATTCCCTTAACTCATCAGAAGAAATAGCAACAATCAATCCATCAAAAGGAAATGAAGTGTGATTTGAAATAATTAAAATCCGAAAATTGGAAGAGAAGCTACAAATACTTTTAATATATTTCCAATTTTATTACCTGTTCTATCTGTCTGTTCCACTGTTTCTCGGATACTCCTGCGCCAATTTACTTACATTTCGTATATACTTTTGTAATCGTAAGGGGCAAAGCACTAAGTAGTATGTTATTCGTAGATGCATAAGCATGGTTTCAATCCGATTAATAATGATTAGTCAGCACAATATCACATTTACTATAGAATATTGACATTTTAAGTTAACGCCTTATCATTTTCCTATATATATATGTATATATATATATATATATATATATATATATATATATATATATGTATATATCGTTAGTTCTCATTCAAAAACAAAAAATGTACTTATTTTACACTCATAGTTTTTAATTAATATATATATATATATATATATATATATATATATATATATATATATATTGCACGACTTACAAGTATCTCAAATATAGCGGGAATTCACAAGAAACGTTGTCAAAATATGTGTTTCTCTGAAAAAAAACTGCAAGAGGTTTTGTTTTTTTTTTCACTTGGAATTAAAAAGGTATAGTAGGGAACAAATGTTAATAAAAAAGATAAAAATCTTTTAAAATTCGAAAAATTATAACAATAACAAACGTTACTTATTATAAAGTATAAAGACAATTTCCGAAAGAAAAGCTTTGACTCACAGCCGACGACGTAACGTTCTTTTATAGCTCTACATTATATATATATATATATATATATATATATATATATATATATATATATTCATAAAGTGTGAGAGAATATATATAATGATTTTCCACAGCGGAACCAATGTCGCAGCCCACAAGAGCCAAAAAAGCCAACAAACCGAAAGTCCAAGACTCGAGTTCCGCCGTTGAGCTCATCAGTTAGACATATCCGCGCTCAGGATTTGAAACCCTAACATCTTGCATGCTAGGTGAGCACTCTACCAACTGAGCAAACACGCCACACGCACAAGAAAGTCTATTAACTTACACGGATCCAGCAACTCGCGGCAGAGATCCAACAGTGGAAAGAACCTACCTCATATCGAACAAGGGACGAGGTATCAAACCAGCTTTAACCCAAGCCGACGTCTCACCAGTAGGATTTTATATACTTGAGTCTGTGACTTCCAGTTTGTTGGCTTTCTTGGCTCTTGTGGGCTGCGACGTTGGTTCGACTGTGGAAAATCATTATATATATATATATATATATATATATATATATATAAATATATATATATATAAAAATATATATATATATATATATAGTAGATTTTTTCAAAAATCAAGCCAACAAAATATAAAATAAGGACATCATATGATGTATTTCCTTATGTTTTACAATTGTTGTGTAACCTTTTAAACAAATTTAAACATTACATCTGTTAAATATTCTAAAAATAGCTACTCTTTAGATAACATAAATCATTCGTTTTATATATATATATATATATATATATATATATATATATATATATATATAATTATATATGATCATAATCACTATTTTAAGGGGGCAAGCAGTTTGGACTCATTTCGTTTATCTTAATTTAACTTAATTGTTTTTTATTTGTTTTTTCGATATCCTACGAATTGAGTAAGCATCCCACTTTCGTATTTATTATTAGCACGAACACTGGTGGTGCATAATATTTTCTACCATTTTCGTCGAACAGATTGCACAATGAAGACTTCACTTGATAGCGATATGTATAAATAGATCGAGATGCATAGATTCCTTACACTATTTACGTATTTGCACACATTTTTAAGGGGCCGCCATTTTGAATCAAATACACGTAATTTATTTATTCGAGATTTGTAAGTTTTGGATTATTTGTATTTATTTTTCCGTTTGGTATTTTCCCTCGTTATTGGGTTACCAGCAGGGTTAGAATATTTACGCATTCACTAAAGAAACCTGGGATGTTGACCGTGTTAACAATAAATCAATATTGAGTAGTGCTTCCTTTATTCACTTCAGTTGTCTTTTCTTTCATCTGAAGAATATTTATTGTCAGTCTAAGAATATTTAACATCAGTTCATACCTTGATTGTAAAACAAAAAAGATTGAAGTCGTTAGAAACAGATTTTTTTCAGTTGTTTCAATTTTTCTTCTTTTTATTGGCTTCCTTCATAAGTATCCGACCATCTTACCAAGCAACCGCCATTTTGATAGAGACACGCGTCGTTTATCTATTTTTTTTTAAATTAGTTCCTGTGTTTTACGGCAACGTCGGATTTTTAACGTACCCACAAAACAAACCCTGGTATTGATCTTGTCGGAACTCAATCGACAGAGATCGCATTCTCAGTTTAAACTTATATTTCCCAACTCTGCATAACAGAGGATTATGAGTCGAATGACTGCCGTTAGTATTTGCTTGCATCGATAAACCCATGGATTTTCTGATTCGTGCCAATTAGCCGTCGAAATGGATTCCATTCTGAATGACCTGACAAACCAAGATAAAAAAAGGCACTGTTTATTAAATCGCTGATTACCTGAAATATGTTCGATCGATTCCGTCTTGTACAGAATAGTAAACACTCCATAACCTGTAAACTAAAATAATAATAATAATTTAAATTAAACACATTAGAATTAAATTCTCCATCGAGAGTGCCTAGTTTGGTATGCGTTGACAATACAGAATACGTAAAACTTGATTACCTCTAGAATCGAGGAAAAGCGGAAAACCACATCCAATTTTTGTAAACGACACGTACTATTTTTAATTGTCTAGAAACTATTAAAAACTATAGAATTTTAGTTTAGTTTCATGTAAATTATAGTTACATGAAAAGGGCTGTCCTCTTTTCATGTAAGTAAAAAAAAAGAGAATTAGTTAAATGAAAATAATATCAGATAAAACGGGAATCGAACCCTGTAGATAAGTTTTAAAGAACAATAGGTTTTAAATGGAATGTCCAGTAAATTGTTGATTCTGTTAAAATATTTAATAAATACAAATTTGGCTGGAAACTATTCACATTCTTAGAAAGAATGCATAATAAATATGGGTTATAGAATTAGATAAGTAGATTAAATTCCTTTGTAAAACAACAAGGAAAATGGGAAATTTCCTGGTCATCAGAAATGGTTTCAAAAACGTGCAAATCGCGCATTAATGTGTTTTATATAAATTATGCTTTTCTCTATTTCTTTTGGTGGCTTACAAATTTCCGATTGTTTACCCAATATTGCTTGCAGATGTCATTACGTGTCTCTAGTAATCATTCTCTTTTTTACGCTTATTTTAACAAACCCATTATACCAGTAAACGCGTATACTGAGTGGACGTAATTTGTTGTAGATACATCCTAACATTTTGAGAAACATTCCTAACAATCGATTGTCGTGGCTAATAGCATCTTTCACAAGATTGCAACATTCATAGGCAACATGAAATAGAATAAATACATAAAATATACTGCTAAGTGCAAATAAGGTCGGTTCCTTCATGAATGGTTGTCTCCTCTCTCGAGCGTCAATTGCGTTCTACACGCAGCAACTGATGTGGATATATAGTCCAACTCTAGATTTGCATCTTCGTTGGCAGTTGCTGCAGGTGTAGTCAGCGTTAAGGATGGGGGGCTGTATTCTCTCTTGCCTGCGGGTACTCCTCTTTTACCATTGTTTTTCTCTCTTACTTTCCGCTAGTTTAATGCCGTTCTTGGTCTTTGCTCCCCAGTATGTGCGATCAGGTGTCTCTGACTCGGAATCTTCTGGTTAGATGCCACAATTCTTCAGGTATCTGTTGCAGATGTCCTTGAATCGCTAATCCATAAAGTATTGTTGCCACATTCGGGGTGTTGCCGTATACTCTCCTCCTTGGAGGAGGTGCAAAAAGGAACATTTAACCTAAGAGCTCCCGCACTATAAAAGAGGACACCTTCAGTCTTTAACATACTATGGATACGCACCAATGGTGCATGCGCGTGAGCTTTTTGTGGCAGGAGGTGCGCAATCTTCAACCATACATCTCCAAGGTCGACATTATTAAATACCAGTGGCAAGTACTTAAACTAGATACGCTTCAAAAACGTTGTTATATTTCTGCCTCGTCAACGTTAATAGTCTTAATCAAAAAGATGATTAGAAAAAAAAACATCAGTCACTATAGCGGTTTCTATATTATTTAATCGGGTCCTAAGTTAGCAGAGTAGCAGCTTCAGCTAACATATAGATAGAGTTCAAAACCTGTCGCGGCAGAAAGGGGAGTATGGAATTACGTCAGCCTTGATTCATGAGAACGAAAATTAGCAAAGGTTTTTGAGTGAGAACACACACGTGTTTTAAGATGTAACCGCGGAATTTCAAGGCTCCCTTTCTAAAGATGTAAGGGTCAATGAAGATGATAATTTAGGTAGGTTTTCGAATCTCTGTGTTGAAATTCAATAAGCTCAGTTAAATAAAAATATACAAAATGACTCAGCGTTTCAATTATTGTATGTAATTAAAAATATTTGTTTACAAGGAGAGAGAGAGAAAGATAGAGAGAGAGATAGGGAGAGACAGAGAGGGGGGGGAGAGAGAATTGGTAGAAAAAAAACAGAAGTGTACCCGCAAGTCAACTTAAGAGACATACCGATACAAAGGAAAGTCAGCAAACTATGACACGTCACACTACGTATATTTTAATTAACATGCATTTTGATATGAAAATATAATTGCTGGAATGAATATATAACTATGCTAAATACATAAAGAAGCCAAGCTTTGTCCAACAACATATGTTGTTTTTGATATGCCGCTATGCATCTACATGATGAAAAGCTTTCTTGTCTTTAACAGCATGCAGTTGGGATCACATCCCTGTTTTTGCTTTCCAAACTTTACTAACATGCAAATATTAAAATTTAATGTGAACAAGCACCTTGTTGCCCATTAGCCCCACTTAGAATGCTCCCGTAAATCTGCCCTCTGATCATAGACTTGTACGTCGCAGTAGTAATATCTGTTTTTCGGTGAATAAAATGCTCAAAAAATTTTTAAAAGTTAATAATGACCTTCTTGGTAGATTTAACCATGTCGTTAGTGAGTTCGGAAAAATTTCCGCGCCCGTCGGGATATTATGATATAAAATCTCCAACTGCTTAAGCCGAAACAAAATTGATAACGTGTGGCAAAAAATAGTCCAAAAATGTCGATAATTATACGCCAAGCCCATCTATATACAGCGAAAGAAAATAGTGCATCAAAATATGTGTAACCCAACACGTTGTAGTCTCAGTCGTGATCGTATTCTCTAATGTGCTTTTTCATCGCTTTGTTACATTGGCATAAAATAATTGTTCGTCAATATATATCTCTTACGTTTGAAAAAAATGTCTTTGTCACGCTTACGTTTGCAATATTCACTTTAAATGCGAGTCATATTTGTTTGTTTTAGGGTAATGTTACTTACTAATATTGTGTCATCATCATACTGTTGTTGGCATTGGTTTCGGCGGTATTTTTTCTTGTCAGAATTCTTTCTAGAAAAATATCGAGTACTTATGGGATGGACAATACGAAAGTTGTTTACATCCTAAGTGAAACTTATTTCATGGGACCAACTGGATTCGAACGTGAGACACTCAGGTCGTCAGTCCGTGACGTTAACCACTTAACAATATTCACATCTCGCTACTTTTCATAGACTGTTATAATAAAGATTATGTTTGCGTTCTTGATTTTTTTAAGTTTTTGTACTTTTGGTATTGTAATTCTCTATGAGAAGTTTTTTTTTTTTTCTATAGGAAATACCAATATAAGATTGAATTGACAAGAGTCTGCAATTAACGGATATTTTGGATGTGCCCACTAATTATTGACGGTTGTGTGTTATTTCATTTTTTTAATTAAATTTTCACCCTACACTAAGCACATTGTAACCTAGATGTAGGGGGCTATTATCAGAGACATAAGCTACAGTGATACAATATAGGGAGTTGGACAGCATGTCAGTTCACATTACACATGAACTTCTGCATGTCAGTACAGTTGTGGAAGCAGAATCCCGGAAGGGAATTCCAAAATATAGCAGTTTTGGGGAAGAAACTATTGGAGTAGAAAGTTCTCTTACATCTAGGGATCTCTACTGTGTAGGGTGGGATTTAGCTGCTCGTCGAGGGTATTTACGTCGAGGGAGCACGCGTGCTTGCAGTTCGTCAGCGCATTCACCATTAAAATACTCGTAGAACAGGCAGAGAGATGCAACACCTCGTCGATGGGACAGAGGCTGAAGCTTAGATGACAGTTCTGGACCTATCAGGTTGGTGACTCTCTTTTGAACCTTGTCTAAGAGCTAGAGATTAGTACCAGATGCTCCAGCCCAAATATGACAACAATATTCCATACATAAGCGAATGGTGGCCTTATAAAAGTACAGGATACTTTCGGCCCTTGGTAGCTTTCTAGCACATTAGAAAGATCCTACCGTCCTCGCAGCGGCTCTGTCAATGCTCTGTCAATGTAACTGTTCAAACTCATGTGAACGTTAGGCCGAGGAGTTTAAAAGAACTTCTTTCAGATAATGAATATTTGGCCATTGCTATTGGTGGTAGAGAAGGTTTCTTGTAATTATTGAAGGAAACAAGTTTAGTCTTGGCAGCATTGAATGTGACCATCCATTTTTGTCTCCAATCCACTATAGATTGGAAGTCATCCTCTAGTGTTTCTGCCATTTCCTTAGATATGTATTCATTTGTTTTCCTTTCGTGCCTGTTATAGAGTGTGGTGTCATCAGCATGTATACCCATCTCACAGACAATTTTGTCAGGGAGGTCATTAATGAATATTAGGAATAATAAAGGTTCAAGGATAGGCTCTTGAGGCACTCACCCATTTATATCATATTGTTTAGATGTAGGACCGTCGAGGACAACCTGGATTTTTCTCTTGCTTGAGGAAGATTTAATTATGTTAAGTATTCGTGTAGTGATACGATATGATCTATTTTTCCTGAGGAGACCTTCATGCTATACCCTGTCAAAAGACTTAGATATATCTAGAGCTACCGGTCTACCCTCTCCTGCTTTACATTTACATTTTAACGTGTTATTCTCTAAAATATGTGATTTTTATCGTCTTACGAATATTTATTTCTACTTCTCCTTGTCAGATTTATATAAGCCCGCAGCTTGTGTCTATATTCTATTATTCTAGTTAAGTAAAATAGCATAAATATATTGTCAGCACATAGATTTAATGTCGAAATGTTTTGCGCTTTTTTATGCAAGAACAATGGGTTACGGCAGTATTTGATAGTTCATATCCCACTAGCAGGACCTGTGGAAATTCCACAGTGGGCTTTTCATATGTAATATATTGATGTTGGCATATATATATATATATATATATATATATATATATATATATATATATATATATATATAACTAGAGATCCTTCATCCATAATCGAAACCGAAACTATGACTCATAAAGAATTTTTTATAAAATTATTAATAACAAAATGAAAGGCCATAACAATTATACAACATTATCCTCGGAAGAAAAAATTGTGTAAGCGTGGCACACAAAATAACATAAACGTTATCATATTATATATATACATATATATATATATATATATATATATATATATATATATAGATTACTAGGTGTTGTTTAGCCGGCTTTCCTCGGGTCCTATGCACTGTTCATAACTTCCTTCGTGTTTATATATATATATATATATATATATATATAAATGTTTTATTTATGTCTAGCTAACCCAGTTGCAAGAGGTTAGACCCAAAAATGGCGAAACAGTTTCATATAGTCTGCAAAATCTCTTTCTTTTTAAACTTTGACCTCTTAACAGCCAAATTCTCACCGAATAGCTGATTAAAAAGCTGCTGAAGACCCTTTATGTTAGATTTAAATTAGCTGAATAACGTGATAGAGAGCGCAAAGCTCAAATCTCTTTAACTTTCACCTCTTGGCAGCCACATTTTCAACCAAAAACTTAGTAAAAAAGCTTGCTCTATGTGTGAATACACTTTATGTAAAATTTCAAATGTTTAGACCAAACATTAGCTGAGTAATTTGATAGAGTAAAATTTTTGTTAGCATTTACCCCAATTTTGACCTCTTAACATTCATTGTTTTGCACTAAAATCAAATGAAAAGTTTAATCTATGCCCAAGTAACCTACATCTTAAATTTCAAGGGTTTAGACCCAAAATTCGCAAAGAAGTTTGGAATAGTTTTCAAAGGTCAAATTGTTGAACTCTGACCCCTTTAACAGCCAAATTTCTGGCCGAAAACTGATTTTAAAAAATCTCAATACCCCTTATGTCAAATCTCGAGTCTTAAGACTGAAAATTTGCAGAGTAGTTTGGTAGAGAAATGTACACATATGACACACACACACCGACTATTTTGCTTTTATAGATATATAGATTGACTTGTTTTTCATGCAATGTATTTAGCAGCATGGCGTTACCTCTTATAGATGAGTAATGTCTTTGATATGAAATCAGATAAATATGTGTTTCTTTTGTTTTTGATGTCGGCAAACCAGCTAGGTTTAGACACTATTTTTTTACGGGTTGGACTTCGTTGCTTTCTTAGCTGTTTTTATTCCTTTTTGGTCGGGATCATCAATCGACATCTTGGAAGGTTTCTGTAATTGTTTTTTTTTTTAGTTCATCATTATAATGGACACTTTTCTTTTTAGCATGTGTTTTATTTTTCTTCTTCTTTAACGTCTGTTTATGTTTTGGCAATGTCTTTGCGATTTTCTGTGTATGACTTCATATATTAGTTACCGGTGTTATACTTGATATGGATTCTTTACTTACAGAAGTCTGAGGTATATAATTATATATATATATAAATATATATATATATAATTATTAGCATATACACACATATATATATATGCATATACACATATATATATATGCATATACACATATATATATGCATATACACACATATATATATATGCATATACACACACATATATATATATGCATATACACACACACATATATATATGCATATACACACATATATATATGCATATATATATATATATATATATATATATATATATATATATAATTATTTACTATAATAATTAAATACCTACAGACACTAGTGTTTCATCCTTTGGGGAATAATCAGTACAGGTTGTCACGATTGACGCCAGTCGAGAGATTCGAACCCTGCCAACAGAAGTCATGTCTGGCTTCATTATATATATATATATATATATATATATATATATATATATATATATATATATATTAGCAGGCCGCCTAGCGTTGTCCGGTCGTAACACATGCTTAAATATGATATTTTAATGCATGCCGATAACGTATTTAATATTATAAAGACAATTCTCTATCGATTATTATATTGAACCTAATATATAGTAGTGAAGTCAAGACTTCCCATGTTTGGGACGACTTTCAGAATAGCCACCTCAACCTCAGTTTCCGTTCTATTTGTACAACAAACTCGAAACTTTTACCTTATTTGTTAGCGAATTATCTAACAACCGAAATATTGTTATCATTTTGACAGGACAAATTTGTCAAATATGTTTTTTTCATAAAAAAATATCCAAAACTACTGGTTCCACGTATCTATTATATTTTCGTCTACGTTTTTCATGGTAGGTTAATAACGTCTGTCAGCGTAAAAAAGTGTTTTAACAATATCTTTAATAACTTATTATTTGGTATTATAAGAAGACAGTGTTTTCGACATTATGTTTACGAAAAAGAAGGAAGGATTTTCCAATTAATTTTCATCTAAGTTTTTTAAGAACGGCTTTCGGAATAGACATTCCCAACCGTGTTAGCATACCTGAAAATCTACAAAGATGAAATGCCGAATGCCAGCGACGATTTGGACCCAATAAAAAAATGTATCGATTTAAAAACGAAACGAATGTTACTTTTCCGTCTCCTATTTAGAACTAGCATTTCTACAGGAATTTTTTTTTTTGCTAAGTATGGGTTTCTAAAAAAAGAAAACTACTTGATTGATGTATCTTTTATATGGTCATCTAAATTTTTCATGCTAGATTAAGAAAGTCTCGAAAAAAAAAGAAAATAACATGTGATCGACATTCTCTCTAAGAGAAGTCGTTATGTTAATAAGTTAGGGTTTAGTATTATAAGAAGAAACTGTTTTTGACATTACGTCTAAGAAACATACCGAATAAACACATGCATACAAATGTGTAAGTTTTTTCCACCGAATAGGCACGCACGACGCCAAGAAATTTAGACATACTGAATAAACACACAGACACATACACAAACACACGTGTGTAAGGTTTTTTGGGCAAAGCGATTAATGGAGTGAACACACACACGCACACACACACAAGTTTTCAGTGGATCGGAGAGGTAGAGAGTGTAATGGGTTAGGCGGATGTACACGATCGAAGCAACAAATGCCAAATAGTCACCACCTACAATGTCGAACGCAGCGTGTTGCAGTGACCGTTCGTTAAAATAATGCGTGTGTACCCGGTGCCAATCTACAGGGTTGTTGTTTTTTTGTTTTGTTTTTTTAGGGTTTTTTTTTAAATAAGAAGTTTTGGAGTCTCAACAGCCGACATATAGAATTTCTAAAGTAACAAGGAAATTGGTACAAGTCTCGATTAGCACTTTAGACACTAAACCAAAATAAAGAAAAACATATAGTGTACCTTCTGAACAATTGTCATTTTTGTTTTCTTTTTAATAATAATTATTAAAACAAAAACAGTCGTGGTCTCGGCGTGTAGGTTTTTGTTTATGCAAGAAAATAAGATGTCATTGTTTTTCGACGAGAAGAATAACAATTTTTACCCCAAACAAGGCACAGTACAACTTTAAAGTAGGGGGCTACTATCGGGTACACCAGTTGCAAGGGTATTATGAAGGGAAATGAGTATAAAGATGTCCGTTCAAATTACACTTGAACTAATATAAATAAAATTTATTCATTTATTTATTTATTTATTTATTTATATAAATAAAATAACATTCTTAGTGAAATGTCAGTGCAGTTGGGAAAACAGAATCCCGGAAACGAGTTCCAAAGTCTAGCAGTTCTGGGGAAGAAACTATTGAAGTAGAAGGCCTTCTTGCACCTAGGGATCTCTATTATGAAGGAGTGGGATTTAGCTGTTTGTCGGGTTTGTCGGGGGTGTTCACATCGAGGGGGTACAGGTGCTTGTAGTTCGTCAAAACATTAACCATTAAAGTACTTGTAGAACAGGCAGAGGGATGCAACATTTCGTCGATGGGACAGAGGCTGAAGCCTAGATGACAGTTCAGGACCTATTAGGTTGGTGTCTATTTTGAACCCTGTCCAGGAGTGAAAGACAAGTAGCAGATGCACCAGCCCAAATGTGACAACAATATCCCATATATGGGCGAATGATGGTCTTATAGAGGTACAGGATACGTTCAGGCGTAAGTAGTTTTCTAGCATGGTAGAGAGAGTTCACCTTCTTTGCAACAGCCTTGGCAATGCTCTCAATGTGTATATTCCAGTTCATGTTCCCCGTAAACGCTAGGCCGAGGAGTTTAAAGGAAGTACTTTTGGGAAATGTGTTCTTGGCCATTGGTGTTTGTGGTAGAGAAGGTTTCTTGTAATTATTGTATAAACAGCACTGCCTGAAGTGGCCTCTAGAAATCACTTTTTCTATTGCTCCCAACGTAATATATCTACTGAGACTAATTCCGCTTTCAGGACTGTCAGCAACTACAGTAAAAAGTAATAAAGAACGCGAGAGAGTTGTATGCTCAGTCCGTCAAGTCCAACGTAGCTGAGCAACGGCTTGCTTCCCACCAGTTTTGGCAAATAGCAAACAGGATCCTGAATAGAAGCATATACTCTATCTTAACTATCATCAATGGACCTGAAGTAATTTCGTAAACATTAGACGAAGACAAACTCTTTGCAAAAAACTTTTCAGCAAATATTACCCTACGCGACTAAGGCCATCAACTAATGTTGTAATTTCTTCTGTATCAGAAAAAACGCTATGCGAGATACAAATCTGGGACTGATGCTGCCAAGCCTTGATTCAATTAAAGCAACTGGCCTTAACGGCATTTCTATTATAGTGCTCAAAAAGGCTAAACTAGAACTAGCTCCCATATTTACAAAGCTGTTTAGCGTTGTATTAAGGAGAATTGCTTCCCATATTTCTGGAAAATCTCATCAGTGTGCCTCGTATTTTAGAATTCACCTGATCGGCCACCCCCTCTCAGTACAGACCAATAATTTTCCTGTGCGCCATAAGTAAGTTACTAAAATCTAGTTTAAATAGAGAATTAGTCAACTGAAACAATAATGTAACTTCACAGAAAGATACGGTAATAAAAAATAAAACGCATATTTGCTCTACAACAGTATTGAGCAATTTCTTCAGTTTTTATTAATTACTATTTCTACTATATATATATATATATATATATATATATATATATATACAGAGAGATAGAGACAGAGAGACAGAGACTCGAATATAGATGGATTGACTAGATAACAGAACAAGCTGTAAATATACATGTTAATTGCTATAAACAGATCATCTGTGTTAATTCTGGTGCCGATTTAAAAAAAAACGTCGACTGCACACACAATATTTGTTGTGAGGTAAATCGAATTTTAGACAGCTTGGAAAACATAGCGAGGAGAGGAATAAATTTATTAAATGTACGTTACAGAAATTACATTGCCGATTCGACAAACATAAATTAAAACCTGTGTGTATTATTGAGTTTTATACAAACGGAGTATGAGCGATGAGCAATTTGTTGGAAATTCTGGTTGAGACATAAATAAAACTAGATACAAGTATATCTTAGACTAATATAAGGTGAGTTAAGCTAACAGGTAAGTAGCCTAACCGACACACACATACAGACACACACATATAAATATATATATATATATATATATATATATATATATATATATATATATTGGGGAGTGATGCTCTTTGTGTAAACAAATTGAGCTTAGGTATTTGCATAATTTCAAAACATTGTTACTTCACTACCGTCAGCCGTATAGCGCAACGATTAGAAGCTCCGACTGTCGTTTGGGCAATCGGGTTTCGAACCTGGCTTGAGGGAGGTGCTCATTTTGAAAGATTATAAAATTTTTTGAAAGTTTGAAAGTAATGACCATATATATATATATATATATATATATATATATATATATATAAAATTTTTGAAAGTTTATATATATATATATATATATATATAGAAACTTTCAAAAATGTTTCATATATATATATATATATATATATATATATATATATAGTCATCCACATACAGTACTGTTTCGCTGTTTCATTTTCATATATATAAACTTTCAAAGATTTTTCATATATATATATGGTCATTACTAAAATGGGTGACCAATTTGGGAAGTCTAGGTGCAGTATGTAAGAGGACGTCGACACTAGGATTGATGCTGACCGCAGACACACACGCACACACACACACACACACATATATATATATATATATGTATATATATATATATATATATATATATAGAGAGAGAGAGAGAGAGAGAGATTAATGGAATATTAAAAGGGGAAATACGCATATAAATAAACAAAGAAAGCAGACGTACTTATACTCATATATTGAAAATTTTGGAATTTTGAAATTTCTATATTATTATTATTATTATTATTATTATTATTATTTACTCACTAGGGTAGGCGCACTAGCAATTGTCAAAGATTCTTAGAGAACAACCTGTGATGTTCTCTAGACTTTAAGTGACAACAAGTCTTTTCAGATTTCCAGTACTCTCCATCTCGTTCAATACCATTTGCTAATGAATTTACATTATCGATTCCCATTGGCAGCGACCATTAACTTATATGTTTTTTTTTTTATTTTCATGAAATGGTAAAAAAAAAACAGGAAAACAAAAAGTTATGTACGTTGATCTTCACTGGATTTTTGGTGGCAATAATGTTTCAGTTCTCTTCACATTCATCCAGCTGAGATTAGGCTAGTGTATTCTCTCTTCGGTTTTCCTATTTTCTTCGACCCTCATCAACTATGTTCTCTGCTACAAGGTGATGCAAATCCGCCCTCGATTATGCGTGGAGATATAACTTGCAATTATAGTTTCAGTTTTCCTGCTTCCAGATGGTGTTTCTCTTTGTTTTATAATATTTCTGTAGCAGTTTCCATGTAGTTCATCTGTTGTGTCTGCATTTAAGAGTTTTTCTTAATGCTTCAGTTGTTCTAATTATTTCTATCTATTGTATCTTCTCTGCCCCCCCTCTGATTCCAATCTCTCCAATTGTTTTTTCCAAAGTTTTTTTTTTAGATTATTTCTACTGTTCCTACCATTATTTGTGTTTTTTGGGGTTTCTTCCAATTTCCATATCCCTTTCATCTGTCTAACCAGTTCCGTGTACTTGTTTTGCTTCTCTGTCTCCTTGATATTCACTTTGTGATCTGCTGAATAGAAGAAATCTAGGATGTGGCAGGACACTCATTTCTTGCTTGGATGATGAATTTATTAATAGAACAATAATAATACAACAATATTGAATGCGGAGAATAATACAAGACAATACAACGAATAAGCGTTACAGGGAATGAAGAACACCGAAACTGCATATTTACAAGTTCTACACCCCCCCATCATGCATCCCCCCCATTGTTTCATCACCGACCCCCCCCCTCCAAAAAAAAAAATGATACCAAAGGGCCGAGAAGGGTCAATAAGGACTGAAAGACTGAGGAGCGAGCGCCAACCAGACCTTGGCTGGACAAGCGCAAAGAGAACTGGGACCTTGGGGAGGCTGAGTGCCACTCAAATTCCAGTATAAACCAATGGCCACTACCAGCGAGAAACCAATGGTAAGCGGCTGTTGTGATGATGCAAATTCATTTGCAAATGCTATCGAAGGAGGTTGAGACATCTGGACGCCTGGGGAGACGTGTTATCACTCAGCTTCCAGAGAACACCACAGGTCTCCAATCAGATCGTTTGTTGACTTGTGTGAAAGCTCCATGTGAGCCAACAACAATAATAATAATAATAATAATAATTATTATTATTATTATTATTATTATTATTATTATCATTATTATTATTATTATTATTATCATTATTATTATTATTATTATTATAGTAATAGTTATCATTATTATTGTGTTATTCTTCTTATTATTCTTATTATTGTTATTATTGTTAGTGTTGTTGTTATTATCATTTACTCACCAGTATTTCTCCTACAAATTAGACGTAAAGGACTAAAATTTGGGGCCACATTTACAAGGATACTATGTAGGTAATTGAGCAGCGAGATATCTGTTCACATTATATTCGAATTGCGAAAAAATACAACTGTTCCTACATCGACAGAAAGGCTTATAAAGTGACTGTTTGCTCACATTCCTCCGCGCACTAATACCGTTTCATTGTAAATAATTAGCGCGTGAACTATGCACCTGGTGAAAAAAATATGAGAAAAATTTATTTGATGCACAAATAGCCAAAAGTCATGACGCAATGAGGCTAGCCTCTTGCTGATCCTACAATGATCTAATCCATGATGAATACTCCACATGCACCATGTGCCCAAAACAATCCATAGGACTGGAATGCATATTTAAGTATTGTAACCTGGTGCAAAGAACTGATATTATATATCACAATGATGCAAAAAAAAAAAATGTCGCCATATTGTGCTAAGATGCAAAAGAAATTTCTGATACATTTCATCCATTTGTTGACAGTACTTCTCTGTCGTAATTGTTTCACATGCATTCAAAAAACTGTAAAACCATTAAACACTCAGCATGATCTTCTCTTGGTGCAACACTGGCTTCGGGAAGTGTCGTGAAGCTTCCTCGGAGTCTAACCACTGAGCTGTGGGTATTATATTGTAAAGAACCCAATTTTCATCGCAAATCACAACCCGGTCGAGAAACATGTCGTTCTTGTTGCGTAAAAGAAAGGAATATGACACTTTATGAGTCGTGGCTTTTGTCTGCTGTTTTATTCGTAAGGCACCTCTTTATTCGTGTTTTTTCTTTCAATCTCTCTCAAATGGTTAGAAATCGTCGTATACATTAAGTCTAAGTATAATGGCCTTTTGGTCATGATCGAAGTGTAGCATCTGTTTTCAGATGCTGCACTTCCATTTCTTGTTCTCTTTCGGTGGAGGAGAAATCCTTCACGACTGAGACAATTTTTATTTTTGTACCTTTTCGCCACGTTAAAAAACGACCCTGGTGTCTAACTCTGTCCCGTGGGGAGGCATAGTAAATAGGTACATTAAGTCTAATTCAGAAGCATGTTCTAAAACAGTTTTGCGTGGATTGGCTTCGACTAGGTTTCTTAATGGATCGTTGTCAACATCTGATAGCGATCATACGCATCATCTTCAAGGCTCTTGTCGACGCCACAAAATTTCTCAAACCACTATTGCGTTAAGTAGTGGTTCTAGGTCTGAACGCTTCGTTGATAACCTGAGCTGTTTTAGCACAGGTATTATAATAAATTAAATATTTAAAAATCCATCTTTTGAAATCAAAATTAAACATTTCACAAGAACTTTATTGTCAACCTTATATAAGCAATAAATCTAGTACTAGTACGGTTTCTACTGAATCCCACAAAATGATAAGAATTACAATAAGATAACAATCCTAATGTATTCATTCGTTTTTTGCTAGAATACATATTCCATAATTCATAATAACCAATCAAATATTAGAAAGCATATGCAAATAATTGACGCTAAGGCGCATGCACCGAAAATCTATAACTGAATATAACAAACAATTTGTCGTAGAGCAATTTTTTTCTATTAATTTTTTTAGTATCTAAATCATTTAATATTTTAGGGTGGTAAAGTGCAAGTTTAAGTGCACCCCTTTAATTGTATTTTTTTTTAATTTGCGTGTCACTGTAAATACTTATTACCAAATCTATGATGTATAAAGTATTAGTTCAATCTGAAAACAGAATATCTATCCCCTTACCTCCATCGCTCTCCTTCTCTTTCAATATATTTTATACCCCTCCAATTATAGCTTCTCCTTATTTAGAGCATATTACGCCCTTAATTATAGCTTTTCCTTATTACATTGAAAAATAAATCTGGGTATACGAATATATGGTTTTGTCCTGCTTTTAATGCTATTATATCTATAAAATTATAAAACCATATCTATAATTATAAAACTCAGATCAGCTTACTTGCGTGGTCGTTTAAAATGTCCATCCGGTACCAGACTTCCGGTTTCAAAAAATTCGTCTGCTTACTTATTTCATGGCTGACCTGTCTTAAGTCCGATATTAAAAGCCATTGCTGGTGTTCAGGACATACACAAGGTCAACAATGTTTTTTTTTATTTTACGTGTTTCCTTCCAAACAAATGTAATTTAACCCCGTTGAGTAAAAAAAAAAAAAAAAAAAAAAATGATTTAAATATAAATATGCAATATATAACTATAATCATATTTACAGCCAGATTTACTGCTTTTAGTAGCACTCTTGTGGATTCTGACGATTTACTTTTTTCAGGCCTTACTTAAAAAATAGTTTCTCTCTAAGGATGGAAGAAGGTAGAAACTTGGTTTTAGTAGTGCTTTTAGTAGGGCAAAACTTGATTTAAAAAAAGTACGTTTTTTGTTTCCAAAATTATTTATTTACGATTATTTTATTTGTATTTTTCATTGCAATAGAGAATTGTTTTTAAAAAAAGCAAATATTTTTTTAATGTAAAAAAATTACTTGATCAATTTTCATATTAAAAAAATTTACTTGATCAATTTTCATATTAAAAAAAATTACTTGATCAATTTTCATATTAAAAAAAGATATTTGGGTTGTTACGACATAACCCAGCGTAGTTTATCTTCTTAAAAAGAAACCCAAATCTACTTTGTTTTTGAAAATACGTTTCAGCGGCCTTTAAATATAATATAAAATAAACATTAAAAAAAATAATGAAAATTTCACATTTTAGAGTGAGGGATCAGTTTCTTATATATATTAAACGAAAAATAAAACCTCACTTTTTGACGACGTAGCGAGACACGAATTCGATAGGATTTTTTTCACGGTAGTAGCGGGTTTTGGGCAGAAAGGCTAAATGGGGCGAGGGAGGATATATTCCAAACATTTTAAAAATACGTAAAATACTTCAAAATATGTGTAGGGGGAAACTTTTAATTTTTTTTTAAAAAGATTGCTTTGAAAAGGTCTAACCGTAAAATATTACTTAAACAGTTACTTATTATTTCCTGATATTTTAAAGGCTTGTAACACACACATACACACACACATACATACACACACATACACACATAAAAAACTAGGGTGGATCAGTACAATACACACTCCCTCCTTGTATTTTTCTTTTCGTTTTTTTTTTTTCAATATTTTCTTAATTTTATTTTATTTTTGGATTAAACCCTTCATACATACATGATTTTTCATTTAATCTATGGACAATAATGTTAAGATCTTTATTATCCAACGTCATCCTTAATGTTTTTATTGGCTGTTATATTTGTTTTCGTGCGCGCGTGCATTCAATTTTTGCGCGTTTATTGTTTTCACTCGTCGCCACGTTTGTTTTCGTGCGTGCATTAATTTTTTGCGCGTTTATACATTAATTCTGTACATCTACTATTTCATAGCGAGCTATAATATATACAGACCCAAGCAATCGCGAGTATATGTGCATATATGCACATATATACATATACGTATTTGCATATATATATATATATATATATATATATATATATATATATATATGATGAGCTGTGAAACAGCGAAACAGTACTGTATGTGGATGCCTATATATATATATATATATATATATATATATAGGATGCCTATATATATATATATATATATATATATATATCCATGCATCCACATACAGTACTGTTTCGAAACAGTACTGTATGTGGATGCCTATATATATATATATATATATATATATATATATATATATAGGCATCCACATACAGTACTGTTTCGCTGTTTCACAGCTCATCAGTGCGGCTAAGCAATCAGCTACCTCAAGCCAGGATTGAAACCCGACCGCCTGTACGACAGTCAAGGCTGCTAATCATTACGTTAATCGGCGTCTACTGTGCGAGTCGTGAATTAACGATGTTTTGACATCGTATATATATATATATATATATATACAGAGAGAGAGAGAGAGAGAGAGAAAGAGAGAGACCAATAATATTTTTCACTAAATATTAATAGTTTATATTTCTTTTGCAGATGGATACTAGTGTTTCATGCTTATCTAAAGAGACTTAAATTAAGATACTTATGAAACCATATAAGCGGGCTGTCATAATCTTTGGCGATGAGAGTATTCAACAACAGTTCGGAATAATGCACGTATGCTAATTAACCGCGTTTTCTTTTCAATGCACTAAATAGGGCTTAACTTCAATCTCTTAAAGGGGTTTATAATTTTTAAGTAAATATTTATCTATTTTATATTTATAGATATATGTATATATATACATATATATATATATTGTGTACAGAAAGCTGTTAGTTGAGACAGATCATTGGTACCGTCGGTTTCAAGCCTTATTATCGGGCTTGAAACCGACGGTACCTTATTATCGGGCTTGAAACCGACGGGCCTTATTATCGGGCTTGAAACCGACGGTACCAATGGTCTGTCTCAACTAACAACTTTCTGTACACAAAATATAAATACGCTCTTACATTTTGGATTTTCCTTTTAATTGAGCACTCTGCTGGAATTCTTTTTCCAAAAAAAAAACAATCATATATATATATATATATATATATATATATATATATATATATATATATATATATATATATATATATTCCGATCTTTCTGGATATACTTTCGATTTGCCTAGCGGTCTTTTTAATTTCTGCGGGCATATTATATAGAATGGCGCCCAAAAGTCATTGTTTGCTCATATTTTTCTCAGACGCGTTCTATCGGTGCATCCGATTATCGTAAGGAGCAATTATTGTTGTTTTTATTTCTTTTCTTTTCCTTTGAGGCTTGCTGTATTTTTTTTTTCTAATAATTGGCTATAAAGGTGGGTGCAGGAGGGTTGGGGGCGAATTATTTTTATTTTATTCTATTTTTAGTTTCGATTTTCTTATTTTACTATTTATCAATTTAGTTTCTTGTTAGTTATTAAATACTGTTAGTATATTTGTCCTAATGTTAAATGAGATTTGGTTTAAAAATGGGCTGTAGTTTTTCGATAAGTATGGCTTTTAATAATTTTAATCGTCGTGTGCAGTTGCTAAGATATCGAATTTTGGTATTTTTAGTTAAGATATTTCTAATGTCGGACGACTGTAGGTTTTTATCGTGGGATGTTAAGTGTTGTTTTATGGCGATATATTCAGTTAAATGATAGGTTAGTCATCGGGAGAGTGTTGCTGTTGTGCAGCCTATGTATGTGTTGTATGAGCTTTTAGAGTGGGTTTGGAGACATACTTCGAATGATGCAAATAAATCTATACTCTGCAGTTGTTTGGTTTAGTGTGATGTTAGTATTGTTATTGTTTTTAATTATTAAATGTATTGTTTTATCTACTAAAACTCACTCCACAATAAAAACATAAACCCTAACCCTAACAAAAACGGCACCATCAAAGTATACTATAAAAAAAACAATTACACACTTACTACAAAAGAGATGAACAAATAACACACGTAATTAATAGATACACCAGACCCACCGACCAAAACAAATATATCAAAAAAATAATATATTTTAATAAATTTAAAAACTTCCAATTTAATCAATAACCTTTGTGAGTGCAGACGATTGCAACGGGACAGAGCATATAGTAAACCGCAGGTTTTTACATCATGGTTCCTTCTTCTAGATAGATGTCTTAACAAAGACTGGGGGGGTGCATTTCTCCCCGTGAATTAATACGCCCCCGGATACAAACTTGGAAATCTCTACAACTCGGCGCATGCATATATATATATGAGTTGTGAAACAGCGAAACAGTACTGTATGTGGATGACTATAATGCTCCTCACCTTGAGTTGCGCATATTGAGCAGTGAAACACGAATTACCATTAGCATATAAGTGACGCTCTTTGTGTAAACAAATCGAGCGGAGGTATTTCGGACGATGTCAAAACATCGTTAAAACTCACTACTCGTTCAAGCAGCCGCCAATAGCGTAATGGTTAGGAGCCTTGACTGCCGTACAAACGGTCGTGTTTCAATCCTGGCTTGAGGTAGTTGCCTGTCTAGCCGCACTGATGAGCTGTGAAACAGCGAAACAGTACTGTATGTGGATGACTATATATATATATATAATTATTTTTTTACTATAATAATTCAATACCTACAGACACTAGTCTTTCATCTTTTCGAGAATCTTCAGTGAAGGGTGTCACGATTCACACCAGTAGACAGATTCGAACCCGGCAACACGAGCAATCTCTTGCTCAATTAGCAAAGACTGTATCTAATCGGCTTCCATTAATCGCGATAAATAACGTTGAATTTAAACATTGTTTAATGTTCTTTACCTTAGTTACACACACACACACACACACACACATATACATATATATATATGTGTGTGTGTGCGTGTGTTTTTGTAAAACAAATCCTGATGAAGGCTTTTTATAACCCGAAAATAGTAACTTTTAATAAATAAATATCTGTTCATATAAAAAAAATACAAATTCGCACGTGATCGTGCTTTCTAACCTCACATTTTAAATTCTATTGTCCCCGTGTTTCTTAAAAGTAGATTAATACTTATACTACACATGCGCGCACGAACAGCGCTAACCACTGGACTTACAATACACAACCATTCTGCTAAACGGCATCATGGCACGAAAAGAAAAAAGAAAATGTATATATATTGTATTTTTTTTATCCTGATGAAGGCTTTTTTACAAGCCGAAAAATTGAAACTTTAAATAAATAATTATCTGATTATTTTAAAAAAAATACAAATTCACCCGTGATCGTTCTTTCTATCCTTACATTTATATATATATATATATATATATATATAGATATATATATATATATATATATATATATATATATATATATATATATATATAACCTTAAATATATAAATCACTCAATTTTTAGATTTTTTTTTTATATAAAGAGTATCCGTGTTATACACGCCTTACTTAGAGTACGGATTCCAAAATGTGCAATGATATGCTTGCTAGCTTAGGAGATTATTTTATACATAGAAATAGGGAAATATATAAACATTCTCGATCTTATATAAAGATAACACTCTAAAGAAAATAATAACTATAGTCATACACAACTTTGTTTCTCTATGTGAAAAACGGCTTCTTTGTAAATGTTCGTAATATTCTCATTAAAGTCTGGCTGTGACGACTTGAAGGAGTTGGCCGCTTACGTGTAATCTTCATCGTTTCTCTGGATTCTTCCCGCACACAATGCGTTATCTGTTGTGTATAACCCCTCGACGACGTTTTCATTTCCTGACTCAGTCATGATAATCATAACTTCTAGCAAGCAAAGTACTTTCATTCCGATGGCTTGGGAGAGGACCAGCAATTCGTCATCATATTGCAGGGCTTCCATGTCCAAGTTGAAAAACCCTGCAGCTGAAATAATTTTCACACCCAATCGTAGAAAGTCAGAGGCACTCCAAGAGATGCTGAAACTTGATTGCACGAGAAAGGTATCTTTAAAACGGACACAAAGCCGCGCCGTACACTGTTCCTTTACCTCGTATTTCGTAAGAAGGAGCGGTAAAAGAAAAAGAAAAAGAAGGCGAAGAAAAAAAAAACTGCCGGGAAAGAAGAAAAAGGAAACATAGAAAGAAAAAGAACAGATGGATGTCTGATTCCATATCAATACTTAACGATTGTCATATATAGCGTCTCATGCCACTTGTTAGTACACTCTAAATAGTCCGACTATACGAAATGAGTATGCTGCTACTACTACTACTACTACTACTACTACTACTCTCTTTCTCTCTCATATTACATATTTATATGCAGATATTCTCTCTATATTTATTTATATACATATATATTAGTATGTGTGCACATGCATGTGAATATGTGTGTAGATATGTATATGTATGTCTGCGTGTATGTTTATATACGTCTACATGCGTATACATTTATTTTGTTTTATTTTACTTAAGTCGAACTTCTCAGAAATCAAGGGGCTCCTATTCGGGAACTAACACGTGATCTCTATATGAGATACATTGATATTCGAATATTTCAGTAAAGTTTCTCTTTATCTCCTAAACACTGAGTTAGCGAATGAAATGGGGTTGTAATTTTCCTCTTCCTAATTAACCATTTAAATCTATTATAGTATACATTTCTTGTAATTACTTGGTCTTAATTGAAGTAGCATCACTTGAAGTAGGAGCAGCATTCCTGGTAAAAGTCAATGTTTGTTACACATTCCGCGGAGATCTTATTAGTGATGCGAGTTCAATGTGATTTTGTATATTTAGTACGGGTTTTAATTGTACGGAAAATATCCTTATGCCGGGATGTCCTGAAAAACTACAGAAAACCCTTAGGCATTCGAGGATAGTGTCTAGTAGGCATTCAAGTTCTCTCTGGCATTATATATATATATATGTATATATATACATATATATGTGTGTGTGTGTGTATGTGTATGTATGTGAGTGTGTGTGTATCATAAATTAGAAATTTAAATTCTATGATGTGAAATAGTTAAGTTTCAAATCTAGAATTGTTATTAAATGCAAGGTAAAGAATACAATTCAAAAAGTATATCTCCTTAACCTATAAGATTTCGATGTCTACACATCTCCTCAGAGGAGAAAATATAAGCAAATTATAATGCTTCATACCTAATTTGATCAAAACAATAAACATAGAAAATCATTATTAAAAGTTTTTAAGTTTTCAAAACATAGAGTTAGGGAAATTATATATTTGTTCAAAATGAAAAAGATATTGAATTTCGTATCCAAATTGTATGAATTTCCATACCAGTAGATCTAATTCATTTCACTATTCTGAAGTGTATATTTGTATATATATATATATATATATATATTAACAATAACAATAGAAAATAAATAAAATAAACATACATATACATAAATTATCATATATATATATATATAGGTAAAAAAATAAATATATATATATATATATATATATATATATATATATATATAAACTAACATAAAAACACATTTAACCTAGGTTTAAAATTGGTCAGAACACTAGATATCTACGCTTCCCGCTAAAATAGCACACACAAAGGAAGTGAACCGTGGGTCAACTGGGACTTTGTCCTGTGAGTACCTGCCCATTGGCTGATTTGGAAAGTTTGGTGGAAACTAGAAAGCTGAGTCGCAAACTAAAAACTCAATAGAATATGCGTATATAAAAACGCGAGACAACCACAACTTCCTGCATAAGCCTGATGAATCCTAGCGTGAATGAAACGCGGAATATTCTGTGTAGCATAATTGCTATATATATTTTGTAACTTTATATATATATATATATATATGTGTATATATATATATATTTGTGTATATACGTATTAATGTGTGTTCATATATATATATATATTTGTGTGTATGTGTGTGTGTGTGGTTGTTGCATGTGTGTATGTGTGCGTACACATCGACATTTTCTAGTCCACTTACGTCACCCATGTTACCCATGTTACTGAAACACTTCCAATACGAAAACGCTACATATAAGCTTTTCTTCATCCTATGGGAGATATCTTTTTTTTCTCCTGTTACCATCATCCATTGTACACACATTACCGTTCAGTATACTGAAAAACCTGAATGAATGATGGAAAATTTTATATTAGAAAAACCTTCTTAAGACATTTTTTATTCATACACATCAATAAAGCAATAGAGGAAAGATGTAAACATTTATAGATATTTGTATTCATTTTCATTGATATGCACACGCACACACAAACACACACACACACGCACGCACACACACACATATATATATATATATATATATATATATATATATATACTAGCATGGGCGCCCGGCGTTGCCAGGGGGTTTGGATGTGTATGATGAGCAAAAAAAAAAAACAATTGTAGTAGGAAGGCAGGCTGGAACCCGTATCGCAAAGGAGGAAAAGAACGGGGTAAAACCTAACGTTCATGCTGTTACGACCACCGCCAAACCGGAAGCAACATTTTTTTAAAATTAAAGCTAGGAAATCTAAAGGAGAGGATAACTTTCAAAAATATCGGCGAAAAAAGTGACCCCACCTGTATAAAAGTGCCTTGTTGAAGAGGAAGATATTAATGTTTTTAGCCAATTTTTCGATATTTGTTGTATGAAAGATAGAATTTTAAAACGATACTGATCTAGGTAAAATCCGTCGCCTTTGTTGAAAGTTTAAGGCAGACATGCAAACATACATACATACATACATACATACATTAATATATTGGTAACTAAAAATTTTCGACCCAAACTGATGAAAAAGCTTGTCCTATCTCTGAATACCCTTTATGCAAAATTTCAAATATTTAGACCAGAAATTGTCTGAGTAATTTGGAAGAGACCCCTTAATCGCCAAATATCTGACCAAAAACCGATCACATCGACTTTTCCGAATCTCAGTACTCTGTATATCAAATTTCGAGTCTGTAGACTAAAAATTGACAGAGTTATTGCGTAGGGAAATGTACACAGACGCACAGATACACAGATACACAGACACACAAACAGAAACTTTTACTTTTATATATATATATATATATATATATAGAGAGAGAGAGAGAGAGAAAGAGAGCGAGAGAGAGATAGGTAGATAGATAGATGGATTGTAATAACCATTAATACTACAAATCTAAAACCAGAATATTTTTAAGGATTCTAAAATTTATACTCGAATTGTCGACCTTGACTATTGTGGCAAAGGATAAAATACTAAGTCATAATCAGTTTTATCTGGTAATTTTTGAGTTTTAAAATTCAATCCTAAATAAAAGGGATACTAATTACAATTGCCTAAGACTTCTATCCGGTTATGGTTAAGGGAACCAGAGTAATATTTAAAAGTAGATTGGAAAAGAGTATACTTTTAAAATATGGGTTTAAAACGCTGCACTTGAAGAAAGTCGGAGATGACATCGATCGTGACGTCGTAATAATAACATGCAAATGAGAGAAGTAGTCCGCATAATGCGCACAATCCTCACTTTAAACAAAGTACCATAAAGATTATTCAAGTAAGAAATTCATTTCTAATCGGCGGTTTAAAGTGCTCGAAATAACTTTCAAATTTGCTAATAGAAAAATATACTATGGCGGCCATTGTGATCTGTTAAAGATACAATAAAATGGCCGATATAGTTTTTTGTCTTTTATTAAAATTGGTTTGGAAAGAAAGAGAGCTAATACAACATAAATCATGCTAATGGATTATGGCAGATATCAGTTTCAGATACTATCAATCATCGTACAAATATTGCCCAGCGCGTATACGAGGCATAACGAAATTGATCCCTCACACTAATTCTCGAGTGAGTACAGATTCCTGTGAAATAACAAACTACGATGTCATAACCGAGATAAACACTTTAAATTACTACTTCTCTCCGCGCTTAAAAAGTAGAAAAATATAAATTAGCCCATCTCACTTTTGCTTAAATGGCTAAAAGAACGTGCAGTGTTGTTTTGTTACATAAGGATGTATATATTCGCCTGTAACAATGTATGTATGATCTTATAAACGTCGCATTGTCTTTCTCGTGTATGCAAATATGTTTTGCACATCTGTAACAGTTCAGTTTATATAAGCAGTTTACAAGACGTTGATATACAGTGGCCGTTCCATAAAACATGATCGTTCGGTAACGGAATACTAACCTCTTTACAGTTTATGCTTTTTAAATAATTTTCGATTGGTCTCTCATCTTGTGGACGCTGCAATATAAACTCCTATGCACGCAATAACACTGATACAAACATTTGTAATTAGCTTTATCTTTCCTTTCGCTTGGAGTCACTCTTTCTATATTTTTTATTGAAATACCTAGTCTACACATTGCTGTATAATACAGCATTAGATCGACCGTTCCTCCCACCTCCGATTGTCAAGAGAGTACACCAATGACTAAAGACTCTCTCCACCGATCCGGAAAATGTCTCTGATTTTGCCGTTAATCTAATTTGTGTCAAAAACAATTTGAATCTATCTACCCCCAACTAGGAAGATCAACTTCTTTTTTTGTTAAACTATCCTTGTAACTTTTGTTTATTCTAAACATATTTTCCTTATCGAAATATTTCATTATATTATATTTTAACTTTGTAATATTGTTTATTTAAACAACATTTTCTTTTTACCTTTTTGGCTTAGCTATGCATACTGGATAGCTAAACTAGGTACGCATAAGAGCCCTATCCTGCTATAATCTGACGTTGAAGAAAAATATTCCGCTAATCTATATATCTCTAAAAGTGAAATTGTCTGTGTGTGTGTCTGTCTGTGTGTGTAGATTTCCCTACCAAATTACTCTGCGAATTCTCAGTCTACAGACATAGGGAAAATCTTTTTAATCGGTTTTCGGCCAATAATTTGACTGTCAATAGGGGCAAAGTTCAACGATTTGATCTTTGAAAACTCTACCAAACTCCTCCGCCAATTTTGGGTGTAAACACTTGAAATTTTAGATGTAGGGGTTTTTTTGGACACGAATTAAACTTGTGAACTTGATTTGAGCCCAAAACAATAAAGGTTAAGGTTGCAAAATTGGGGTCAAACTTAAAAAAATTGATCTCTCAGTTAATGTTTGGCCTAAATATTTGAAATTTTACATAAAGTGTATTCAGACATCGGGCAAACTTTTTAATCGGTTTTTGGTTGCAAATTTTTCTACTAAGGGGTAGAGGTTCAAAAGATTTGACTTCTACGGTCTCTCGCAAACTATTCATCAAATTTTGCGTCTAAACATATGGAATTTTACATAAACGGTATACAGACATACAGCAAGCTTTTTAATCAGCTTTTGGGCGAGAATTTGGCTGCCAAGAGGTCAAAATTGAAAAAGTTCACCTTTACAGACTCTACATGACTGCTCCGCAAAATTTGGGTCTAAACAAAAATATTTAGATGTAGGTTACCTGGACATGCGTCAAACTTTATATATATATATATATATATATATATATATATATATATATATATATATATATATATATATGCACATAAAATTTTCAATAGTACATAGGGTCTGAGCAAAGTTGAGCTGAATTGCTGTTATATAATATATACGTTTTTATCGTACCGCCTTAAGAAAAAAAGACCGTATGCCTTGCTTTGTCCTCAAGCGTACGTAGACACACAACATATATAAATGCGTGCGAGCATCTATTCAGGCGCATCGGCAGCCACTGCCGTTGCATTGGAATATAATTTCCGACACACTGATATCAGTTGAAAGTCATCAAGCGTTTTATTTTCAAAACTAAGCGTAAAAATCCTGGCCATATTTAACCATACTTTATGATTATGATGTAGTAAAACAGCGATCTGTGATTGACTATACGCACACACATACACACACAAACACATACACATACACATATATATACATATGTACTAGCAGGCCGCCCGGCATTGCCCTGTCGTAAAATACGTTTAAATATGACATTTTGATTATTTACTTGCCTTTCAGCCCGGTGTTGCCCGGGTGTTTGGAGGTGTATGTTGAGCAAACAAAAAAAAAGTGGTAGTAGGAAGGCAGGCTCGAACCCGTAACGCAAAGGAGGAAACGAACGGGAAAACCCTGACGTCTTTGCTCTTACGACCACCGCCAAACCGGAAATGACGTAGGTTTTAATTAAGGCTAGACAATCGGAAGGAGAGGATGACTTTCAACAATTTCGACGAAAAAAACGACCTCCTCTGTACAGAATAGAAAAGTGCCTAGTTGGACGCGAAGATATTAATGTTTTTGGCCAATTTTTCGATACTTGTCGAATGAAATGTCGAACGTCAAAACGATACCGATCTTGTGAAAATCCGTCGCCTCTGTCGAAAGTTTAGGCAGGCAGGCATGCAAACATACATACATACATACATTTATATATTGGTAACTAAAAATTTTCGACCCAAACCGGTTAAAAAGCTTGCCCTATCTCTGAATACCCTTTATGTCAAATTTCAAATATTTAAACCAGAAATTACCTGAGTAATTTTGTAGAGACCGCAGAGGTCAATTTTTTTAAACTTTGACCCGTATTATGACCCCTTAATAATTATTGTTTGGGGCTCAAATCAAGTTATTAAGTTAGATCCATGTTCAAGGAACCTATATCAAAAATTTCAGTTGTTTATACCCAAAATTGTCGGAGGAGTTTGGTAGAGTTCTCAAAGGTCAAATCGTTGAACTTTGACCTCTTAACAGTCAAATTTCTGGCTGAAAATAGATTACCAAGATTTTCCCAAATCTCAGTACTCTGTATATAAAATTTCGAGTCTGTAGACTAAAAATTGACAGAGTTATTGCGTAGGGAAATGTACACACACAGACTCACAGATACACACACACAGACACTTTCACTTTTATAGATATATAGATAGATAATATGATAACGTTTGTGTTATTGCGTAGGGAAATATACACAGAAACACAGACACACACAGACATACACACAGACAGACACGTTCACTTTTATAGATATATGTAGATTATATTGTATTGGACCTAATATATAGTAATAATTTTAAAAGTTAAAAATAATGATTCGTGCGCCACCACCAGAATCGAAACCAGAACATTGAGCTTAAGATTTACTCTTTTACTTTGACATTAATGCCTGAGTTATGAAGACATGTTTGCTACCAGGCTAAAAATTAAAACATTAATCGATAGCTATTACGTTACAAAAAAAAAAAACACAAAAAAAATGAAAAGCGGTTTTCATCAAACGGAAATAGAATCATGTCGTCTTTTATCGTTCCATCCTGTATAATAGCATAACAGATATACAAACTTAATGTTTATGCCGTAATCAAAAGAAACAAAAAAAAACAATTTAAAATAAAAAAAAATGTTCATTCGGTGTTGTTAATTTTAAACGAATCAGCAAAACAAACCGCAAACGTACAAGTTGTCGCACTTGTGTTATTTTTTTCCGCTGATAAATATTTAAAAGAACACTTATGTGTAATAGCTCATAAGTTTTTTTACAAATAATAACAATAGACGTTATTATAGATATATAGGTTGTTTTATCAGTGTTTTTATCTATATTGGAAACAATAATACCTTATGTAAATGAATGCATATTTAAAGGGGAGTTAGAAAGGAAGAGAATCGTAAGAAGCCTGTGGAATTGTCTTCCGTTTTCCTGCTTTCCGGCTGACTACAATATGGTTGTGTTCAAGTCTAAAGTAAATAAGTTCTTGATGAGCCGTTCCATATAAGTTATTAAATTTATCAAATTTTCATTACTAATGATTACTATATTGACCAATTTCTACTGTACACTCTTTAACCCTTATCCTTGAGTGGCCTCTGGGCCTTGATAATGTGGTGATGCCTTTGTAAAAAAAAAAAAAAAAAAAAAAAAAAGATTAAATAAATTTGCTCTTGCATTTTTGTTCAATACAAATTAGATTAAAGTTCAGTCTAAGTTCCAGAATGAAACTATCAAACCTCTGTGAAAATAGAAATATTCATACGTGGCGAATTTACTTTCGATGACCCACTTCATGGTGGGGTAATGAATGTATTGCAAGTATGAATGTTATTTCAAGAAATAAATAATTTACATTACTAACTAGTATTATAAAAAAAATTACACTATAGTGGACTAAATATTTTAACCAAATAAAATACATGTTCTACTTGTCTCGCAGAGGAAAGGCCTTGTTGAAAAGTATGAATTCAATCGCTCATGAACTCATTTGGAAAAGCTATAGTTTTTGCATGTGTGCAACTTTTATGCATTTAATGCAGAAGCACTGAAATAACTGATGGATAAGGAATGTAGTGGTAGGTAATAGCCTAAGCCTCTTGTTCAAACAAATTTGCGAACCATCTGACTGCGTCTAAGTTTAGTAGAGACACATGCGCATAACGCCATTACAGTAAAACTACAAACACCACTAGATTCACTAAGAAAAAAATGACAGAATATTAAAGGAATACGGCTTTTCATATAAGTTGGATTTTAACGGAACCCAACTCAATCTTTTGTTGAACCGATTATGTATGGAAGAATAGAATGGCGTAATAGAAATAAGAGATAAATCACTGATTCTAAAAATAAGATGGCGTAAATGCGTTTTAAGGAGTGATACTCACAATAATTCAAGAACGCTGCGTATAATATGAAATGAATTTTATGCGAAAAAAATGGTGTCAACGCTGTTCGCATTTAGTGAAGATAAAATTGGTTTCTAAGACTAGTTGCAGAAAGTGTTTAGTAATTGAAAAAGTGTTATTTTCATGTTAGTCTTGTAACTTTATATGCCAGAAAAATATTTGGGGTTCCCTAATAAAACGGAACTGAACAAAGATCAAAGGTCAAGGTAGCGTGTGCCTGTAGTTAAACAATATATGTAATGAAGCATATAATATGAATATTTGTAGCATATAATATGAATATTTGTAGCATATAATATGAAACTATATATGTATATATATTTATTTATAGCATATAATATGAAACTATATATGTATATATATATTTATTTATAGCATATAATATGAAACTATATATGTATATATATTTATTTATAGCATATAATATGAAACTATATATGTATATATATTTATTTATAGCATATAATATGAAACTATATATGTATATATATTTATTTATAGCATATAATATGAAACTATATATGTATATATATATATTTATAGCATATAATATGAAACTATATATGTATATATATTTATTTATAGCATATAATATGAATATCTGTAAAATATAATATGAATATTTGTAGCATATAATATGGAACTATATATGTATATATATTTATTTATAGCATATAATATGAAACTATATATATATATATATATTTATTTATAGCATATAATATGAAACTATATATGTATATATATATTTATTTATAGCATATAATATGAAACTATATATGTATATATATTTATTTATACCATATAATATGAATATTTGTAGCATATAATATGAAACTATATATGTATATATATTTATTTATAGCATATAATATGAATATTTGTAGCATATAATATGAAACTATATATGTATATATATTTATTTATAGCATATAATATGAATATTTGTAGCATATAATATGAAACTATATATGTATATATATATATTTATTTATAGCATATAATATGAAACTATATATGTATATATATTTATTTATAGGATATAATATGAAAATATATATATTTATTTATTGAATATAATATGAATATTTGTAGCATATAATATGATACTATATATGTATATATATTTATTTATAGCATATAATATGAAACTATATATGTATATATATTTATTAATAGCATATAATATGAATAATTGTAGCATATAATATGAAACTATATATGTATATATATTTATTTATAGCATATAATATAAAACTATATATGTATATACATATTTATTTATAGAATATAATATGAAACTATATATGTACATATATTTATTTATAGCATATAATATGAAACTATATATGTATATATATTTATTTATATCATATAATATGAAACTATATATGTATATATATTTATTTATAGCATATAATATAAATATTTGTAGCATATAATATGAAACTATATATGTATATATATTTATTTATAGCATATAATATGAAACTATATATGTATTTATATTTATTTATAGCATATAATATGAATATCTGTAGAATATAATATGAATATTTGTAGCATATAATATTAAACTATATATGTATATATATTTATTGATAGCATATAATATGAAACTATATATGTATATATATTTATTACTAGCATATAATATGAATATTTGTAGGATATAATATGGAACTATATATGTATATATATATTTATTTATAGCATATAATATGAAACTATATATGTATATATATTTATTTATAGGATATAATATGAATATTTGTAGCATATAAAATGAAACTATATATGTATATATATTTATTTATAGCATATAATATGAAACTATATATGCATATATATATTTATTTATAGCATATAATATGAAACTATATATGTATATATATTTATTTATAGCATATAATATGAAACTATATATGTATATATATTTATTTATAGCATATAATATGAAACTATATATGTATATATATTTATTGATAGCATATAATATGAAACTATATATGTATATATATTTATTTATAGCATATAATATGAAACTATATATGTATATATATTTATTTATAGCATATAATATGAAACTATATATGTATATATATATTCATTTATAGCATAATAATATGAAACTATATATGTATATATATTTATTTATAGCATATAATATGAAACTATATATGTATATATATTTATTTATAGCATATAATATGAAACCATATATGTATATATATTTATTTATTGCATAAAATATGAAACTATATATGTATATATATTTATTTATAGCATATAATATGAAACTATATATGTATATATATTTATTTATAGCATATAATATGAAACTATATATGTATATATTTATTTATAGCATATAATATGAATATTTGTAGCATATAATATGAAACTATATATGCATATATATTTATTTATAGCATATAATAGTAAACTATATATGTATATATATATTTATTTATAACATATAATATGAGACTATATATGTATATATATTTATTTATAACATATAATGTGAAACTATATACGTATATATATTTATTTATAGTGTATAATATGAAACTATATATGTATATATATTTATTTATATCATATAATATTAAACTATATATGTATATATTTATTTATATCATATAATATGAAACTATATATGTATATATATTATGTATAGCATATAATATGAAACTATATACGTATATATATTTATTTATAGCATATAATATGAAACTATATACGTATATATATTTATGTATAGCATATAATATGAAACTATATACGTATATATATTTATTTATAGCATATAATATGAAATTCGAAATATAAAGTCATAAAAGTGTTATCGATGCACGTTTTCAATCAAAATGTTTTTTTTTTTTGCCAATGCGTGTGGGTGAAAATAATAATAAATATAAAACTGATAGAAAAAAATATCTTCGCTTTTTGTAAAAATATTTTTATCGAAATCGCGCCAGACAAGGCTCGGAGCTATTTAAGTTTAGGAGCGAACACGAACGAGAAAGGATTATTGCGAATACAGAAATGTCTATTGACCTTAATCTTGAAATAAAACATTTAAAAAGTATGGAAAAACAATCAGCAGAAAGAGTGATTTCTTTTGAAAAAGTTTTAGAATAAGGATTAGTATTACAATGGGGTATTAAAGCAGCGAATTGATGTTGACCTCCAGACTTTCAGTTAGAATAAGCCCGTACAACATCAGTAAAAATTAGATCAAGAAATTGTTATTTGTAGAATAAACCGATACTATGAACATCACGTCTGCAGGACAGGGAAAGGGAGAGAGAGAGAGGGGGTTGTAGAAGATGAAATGGTGGGGTTAATTTAATTGCAGATAAGTTTGTACACATTATCCACCAGCCCAAATAGGACAACAATGCTCCATATTTCGGAAAGTATATTTGTAGAGATAGAGAATGGCCTAAGGTGTAAGAAAATATTTCGAAGTTGCGGCTGTGCCACGTTGGCACACACACCGCAGAGTAAAACATACAATCGAGTACATTCAACATGTGAACTCGGAGTATGGAAAATTCCCATATGCACAAAACAAACTCACTGAAACAAACAAAAATACCCTAAGGGTAAGGATAATGAGTAAACGTTGGATAAAATGATGGTTAAGATTATTACGAACTTGCCAGGATTCAAACCAGAATCTTCTGATTCGTAGTCAGCCACGTTATCCATTGCGCCACATGTCCTGTCCGGATGCCGAAAGACGTTACCGCGACCGTATACAGACAGTGCTAAAATCCGTTGTCATGGGCAATTTCGACAATTGCACAAAACGGCCCCCAAACCGTTATTTCGGGTGTTTTGTGTGACGCGGCGTTGTTCGTTACGAACCATTTATAGATGAGGGCAATCTTTGGGCTCACACCTTTCAGGGGAAAAAAGAATTCTTCAATTAAGTGCATCTGTTTGAAAGTTGCATTGGTATATATATATATATATATATATATATATATATATATATATATATATATATATATAAACACACATAAGTAAATAAATAAACATTTTGAATTTATTAATAGTATAGATGATAGGCAACCTACTTTACAAGAAACAGAGAGACCAATGGATTTAATATATGTACAGCAAGAAAGACTTGATTAGAATGAAAGACCAATAAGTTTTCTAGTTGATTTTTCCTCAAGAGTAGAATCATTCATGAGAATCTCAGGAAGAACATGCCTACGATTGAAGGACACAAGCTGGGCTTTAATAAGATTAAGCGAAACAAACAATTGCATAAGGTAATCTACTGTTATATATTTATTTGTTATTATTGTTCTTGTTCTTGTTGTTATTATTGTTCGTTGTTAAGTCTTATTAAAAGTGATGCTTAGAGTCTTAGAGTCTTATTAAGAGGGATGTTGTAAGAGATGTTGTTGCGTTCCGTGTCCGTGTTATTACGTGATTTATATATATAAACATGTTCATACTTAGAAGTGTAATAGAAGCTCTTGGAGTGAGAAGACCGTCTGAGTGTTCACATTGTCGATATGAGATGTCGAGACGTGTATGTAAAGACATTTTAAAACACATGATATATATATAAGACATATATAACAATTTTTACTTTACCTTTTGGTAGAATTACAACACAAAGACGACGTTTATAAAAACACATGATGGGTTTATTTCTTCTCCCGACCGGTCGTGGTTTTCTGAGTCAAGAATTCAAAGCTTCACATTCTAATTTCAAAAGTGACCGTCTCGCTTCTAGACGTTCGAATCCCAACTGTCGACTATCGTCTGTCGTCCTCAAACTCCCTCTGACTCTCCCTCAGTTTCTCGTCGCTTAACTCTAAAGTTTCTAACTATATCGAGAACTTCCCATTTTCCATGACGTCATACACATGTTAAAACATGTGTATTCTTTCACGTGTTCTGGAAATGCGTGTCCAA
>NC_136514.1:8317393-8459893 GCF_053919585.1 Euprymna scolopes | reverse complement strand
ACTTAACCACTTCATTTCATTTCAATGAGAGTTTTTTGATTTACAATTTTAATATGTATATATATATATGTATATATATATGTATATATATATGTATATATATGTATATGTATATATATGTATATATATGTATATGTATATGTATATATATGTATATATATGTATATGTATATATATGTATATGTATATATATATGTATATGTATATATATATATGTATATGTATATATATATGTATATGTATTTATATATGTATATGTATTTATATATGTATATGTATATATATATATATATATATATATATATATATATATATATCAGGTTTATCCACCATTGACCAAGGACAAATTAACTTCCAACTGAACAAAACTTAGGCACAAGGTCAATTCAAAAAGAGGGAAAATGAGAAGTCGTTGGTCATCCTTGTCACTCCAGAACTAAACAAAAGTTTCTCTTAGCTAGTATCTTCTTTTACAATAATACCGCATTCACCCTTTCGTACTGGGGGACATCCTATTTAGAAACCAATTATTTAAAACATTTTTTATTTACGTGTAAAAACTTAAAAGATAACAATAATGATAATACAATAATTCATTTGTGTCGAGGGTGGGGGAATAAAAAAATACAAAAGTGGTTAGTAGGACCCTCTCAACCCCGACTAGTTGATAGACCGCCCGTTCTACTTCGGTTTGTAAAGGAAGTTGAGCTCCTTGGGGACAGTCTCTAAATAGGGGTTGCCTTCTAGATGGAGCGAAATGGAGAAAGAAATTGTTGTAGCAATTGATTTCTATCCCTCCAAGATGAGTGAAATTTAGAGGGAGGGGGGGACAAAAATATATTTAGAAGGCGTGGGGATCTTGCAGGCTTCCTAGTTGGAGAGGGATGGAGCACTCACTCGGCTAGCTAAGAGGCTAAAAATTTGTTACATTTGACGGAACAGCGCTTTCCATACCTAGGCGCGGAACAAGCATTAGCATATGGCTCCTTTACATACAAACTTGCTACATGTATCTTCTGTCAAATACCGCGCGATGCAGCCTCTTTCTATCACATCTGATTTTCACCCGTAGTTATTGTTTAAAGAGGGCGATCAGATCCTGATAAGAAAAAGACAACATCCCCCGGCCATCTTGCAGTCGAGACGCCCAAGTAATCATTCTCGCCACGGCCAAACATCGTAATATAGACCATTTGTCTTTCCCGGCCCCACGGCGGTCTCGTGTTGTCAACGACATTGGATACAGTAATCGGGCGGCGATGCTCGAGATCGTTGCGAGCTGTCACTCCGCTGACATACGACCAGTACTGACGGAGTTCACGGCAATCGAAGAAAGCATGATCAGTCGTTTCTACGGCTGTGGTTCCGCAAGCGACTCCCAAAAACCGGAACTGCATTGTATGTTGTTGAGGGATAGTGCATTTCGAGCCAATCACCAGGTCAGAGAGAACTGAGATGACTCCAAACGCTTGCATAGGGCGGCCTCTTACTAGATTCCTGTGGAGTTCCCTATGGGTAGCAGTCAAAAGGTCGCTGGACCTTGGCAGTCGTTTTAGCGCGGCTTGGCAGTCTTTTAGGAAAGTATATTCCCCCTGCGTGTTAAGTGACAGATAAAGCAACACTGGGACCCTTGGCTTGTTTTAACAGTTCGTAAAGGGAAGGGTAATTTTTCCTAATGAGTTCTATTCCCGGAACAGCCCCTTCAGAGGCCTTCGACATTGTCCACAAGTTGGTTTTGCAGGCCTCTGAAAGCCTTACGAAAGTTTTTACGAAGTGGGGCATCCAAGAAATTAGAGGGAACATTAACGTTTTTCCCCCTATTTAGCAATTCAGTTAGCAATCCAGCAGAGGTTTAAAATATTTTTCTGCCGGTGTGGTAATCCGTTGCTACCTTTCTCTGCCTCTCGCATTCATTCTTTTCTTCCTGATGTAGGGGCAGGTGTTTGTGTGGTGTCTAGTGTTGGTATTGTGTGATGTCTGGTGTAGTGTCTGGTGTTTGTGCTGTGTCTGGTATTAGTGTTGGTTCTGTTGTTGGTGCGGGGTGTGGTTCAGGGGTGGAAGTGGGTTGTGTCATAGTTAGCAGTGGTGTATGCTCACTGGGTGTGGGGGGCACCTTATCTTCCCCTTTCATTTTTTTCTTTTTCTTTATTTCGAATGAACCGGAAGTGGTGAGGTTAAGTTCTTCTCCCTCCCGCTTGTGGATTCATCCTCAGAGGAGCGGTCTTTTCTCCGCTTGGTTCCTGTCTCGATTGGTGTGGGGACCGTTGCTCGTTGCTGCTCCTCAACTTACTGCTCCTGTTGTTTAGGTTACTGCAGCTCTGGCTGTTGCGGCGGTTGTTATTGCTGCTGCTGCTGCTGCTGCTGCTGCTTTATCTGTTGTTGTTGTTGGTGCTGCTTCAGCAGCTTTGGTTGCTACTGTTTTTGTTGTGCAGCAGTTGTTGTTGTTGTTGTTGTTGTTGTTGTGGTTGTAGCTGCTTCCGTGGCTTTAACTGCGGCTTTAACTGCGGCTTCGGCAGCTGTTGTTGCTGCTGCGGCTGCTTCAGCTGCGGCTGCTTTTGCTGGTGGTGGTGCTGTTGCTGCTTTTCCTGTCTCTGCTCCTACTGATGATGATTATTATGTTGTTGCTGCTGATGATGTTGTTGCTGCTGTTAATCATATGGTGAGGGTGAGGTAGTGATAGATGTGTTCTTCCGTTTATGCCCCGTCATCGTACTCCACTGCTCCTTGGTCTCCATGGGCTATGGCGATTCCTTAGTTGCAGTGGCTATCACCATCCCCGCCGTTGGATCTGTGTTTACCTGTGGTGTGGGTTGGCTTGGAACGGCTTTTGGGGGGGGGCATTTCTTTGTCATGTGGTCCTGTTTCAGACAGAACCAGCATGTTGGCTTCCTTGAAGGATATTGTTGTCGGTATGCCTAGACAGCCTCTCCTTTGGACCCGCATTGGTACTATATACCTTCCTAGGTGGGCACCGTTTTTTAGGCGCGCCGTAACCATCTGCTCCACCTCTCCAAAATTACGGAGGAAGGCTCTCAGCACTTCTTCGCGTAGGTCAGCAGTAGCATTTAATATTTGTACCCGGGCTCTTCTCCTACCTGTTGAACGTTTAGAAAGCCGATTCCGCTAATGTCAGCGCAGTTAGGAGATGAGTTCGTCGATTTCAGAGTGGCAACAGAGACGCGAATGACAAAGCGCGCTCTGGAGTTTTCTGACAAAGGCATCAAAGAAGCTGACAAAATGCATATAAAGTGGTGGTGACTATGTGGAAAAATAAATTCTGAAACAATGATATTCGCTTTAATTGTATTACTATCGTCTGTTCAGCTCGTTAACGTTTTAGTTTTTAAATTCCAAAAAATTAGGACGCATTTACTTTTGAAACGACCATCGTAGAAGGAAACCTACTCATATCATGAACTTTAAGCTTTAGCGTGTTTCTTCTATGTTTTACATCTCGAATGTCCGCCATTTTTAATGAGTTTCAATCTATATTCAATTAAATGGTGTTCAAGCCATACAGTTTTCGATTCCATTTCTCATATTACCACCACATGACATATATTCACATCATCTGTAATTAGATTAGATTTATTTTTCTCTTTTCTCCTTTATCCGATTAGCTTATATAAATATATATATACATATATATAAATGTATATATATACATATACACACAGACACAAACACAAACACACACACACACACACACATATATATATATATATATATATATATATATATATATATACAATATCAAGAAGTATGATCAAGAAGTAAAAATTAAGTTTCAAGCAAAAAGCTTCTGTAAACCTAATGCGAATATAAATATTAATATTCATATATAAACCCCAACCAAATAAAAAAAGGCTCAATACAACCAAAATAAGAAATAATGCTTGTCAGAGAAAAGCATAATTTAATACGGTAAATTATATTTTACTTTAATTTATACTTCGGTAGGATACTCAAAATAGAAATATTAATAATATATATCTATATATATATATATAAAAGTGTAAATTTGGTTCGTTACAAATGAATAAAACCATATTTCTACGTTACCAATTTATTTGAAATTTTCAGACAACCCATCTTTAGAGTCGAAGTATGTTTTTATGTTATTAAAATAAATTTACCTCGCGAATTATTAAAATATTAAATAAAATAAATATATTTTTTTAACCGTTACTGCGAATCTGTTCTGTTGATAAAACTGAACTTCCGGTTCAATTCATTTCACAGCCACGAATTGACGAAAGGTTTCATTTTCTGTTAACTCGATAAGTAAAAAAAAACAAAAAAAACACAATTCATTTGTTTATCTTCCAAATTTTTTAATTTACACATTTTTTCTTTATTATATAAGGCCAAAAAAGTTTGTCGCTTGCTTTTTGTGTGTTTTTTTTTTTGTTTTTCGATATAAGATTGGTTGGTAAAGTACATTTTTTCCGCGCTATTTTTTAAATCGTATATCCAGGTTTAATTAGTTTTATTATATGTTTTTTATTCAATTGTAAGGTTAAAATACACCCTCCCCTCCCAATGTTAAGAATGGCTTTTTAAATATTAACGTTATAATTACAACACGGATCACTCTCTCCATGAGTACTGCACTTTCACCTAACAATTTAATAAACAAAACATGGTACTTATGCAGAGAAACAAAAAAGAAACAGAAATAAAAAGGTTTTCATATGTTACAATTATGAAACGTTCTATTCATATATGTTCCGTGTTTTTTAATTGTACAATAAATAAATTTAAATTTGAAACAGAAATAATAAATTGCAAGAGATTACGCGCGTTTAATATTAATTTGTATCGTTTATAACTACTCGCGTGAATTAATAATAATCACGTGATTCAATTTTAAACTAAAAAATTAAAGAAAATATTGTTTAAAGAAGCCTGATAATTTATTATTTCTATTTATGTATTGTTCATCATTAAAAAAGGTATTCATTGAGTAGAATAAAAAAAAAACACGGAACATACACATTTTTAAATATGAATAGAACGTTTCATAATTATAACCTACGAAAAACTTTTTTTTATTTTAACTAAAAGCAATATAAACAAGTTTTTTTTTGTTTTTTTAAAGTTGTTTTCAAAAACAACTTCTGAAATACCTATATTATTCTTTATATATTATTGGCATAGTAACGTACCGGTGATTAGGGAAATTAGTTCCTTTTATGTGATAAAGGGTTCGAGATTATTTTTCCACCTAAACTACAGTCATAATAATATAATAATAGAATTATAACGTTATTTAGAAAGCCATTCTTAACATGGGGAGGACGTTTTGTTACTATTCTATACTTTCACCTAACAATTTAATAAATAAAAGATGGTACTTATGCAGAGAAGATACCGTGCTGAAATAACGCTATTAAAAAAAACATAATTCATTTGTTTATCTTCCAAATTTTTTTAATTTACACATTTTTTCTTTATTATATAAGGCCAAAAAAAAAAGTTTGTCGCTTGCTTTTTGAGTTTTTTTTTTTTTTTGTTTTTCGATATAAGATTGGTTGGTAAAGTACAGTTTTTTGTCTTAACACATGGGGAGGACGTTTTCTTACTATTCTATACTTTCACCTAACAATTTAATAAACAAACGATGGTACTTATGCAGAGAAGGTACGGTGCTGAAATAACGCTATTAAGAAAGTCATTCTTAACATGGGGAAGGGAGAGTGTTCTGTAACTATTTTATATTTTCACCTAACAATTTAACAAACAAAAGATAGTACTTATGCAGAGAAGGTACCGTGCTGAAATAATACCGTTATTTAGAAAGCTATTCTTAACATGGGGAGGGAGTTTTGCATCTATTCTAAAATATTAATGCTTTTTCTTTATTAAAGAAATCGGGTACTCGTGCACTTATTGATCCGTGCTGAAATAATAACGTTATTATTTAAAAAGCCATTCTTAACATGGGGAGAAGAGGGTGTTTTGTAACTATTCTGGACTTTCATCTAACAATTTAATAAACAAAAATTAAACCTTAGCAGACAAGGAACAGTACAGAAGCATTAACATTATTTAGAATACAACTGAATAAAAAAAAAAAACTTTAATTAAACTTGGAAATACGATTTTAAAAATAGTACGGATCGGTAAGTGCATTAGCACTATAAATTTGTCTAATTCTTAATTTCTTATGTTATTGGAAAAAAAAAAGAAAAAAAAGGTAAATATGAGGAATTACTCCACCCTCGAAAATTCCTTTAAAATTACCACTCCTATAGGTTTTCGGGGTCGCTGAAAACGAAAATAACCTTTATAATAAAGGCAAACGAGTAGTTTCCAAGATATGAAGAAATGTTAGTTTAAAAAAGTGAAGAATCACTTTTCCATAATAATTTAACGTAAAATGATCACCCACTTTGTGGCCACGATTTTTGGGGTGGGGGCTTTCTTTCTACCCTTGGAAAATTTAAAATTACCTGCTTAAATTGGTTGGAGGGGCGGGGGGTCGACCGCGAAAACACCCCCCCACACACACAGAGAAAAATGCCCCTCTCTCAGGTGGCCAGAAAGTGGGTGCTCATTCTAAGTTAAATTTAAATTGAAAAGTGATCACCAACTTTTCGAAAAAGTAATTTCTTCATATCATGAAAACTTTCTTTTTGCGACGGAAACGGTTTGCAGATTCGTTTTTAGTACACTGAAATCTACAATAAAATATTTCGTTATATACGAACATGAGACGGGCCTTAAAGTAAAATAATACCGGATTTTTGGGGCAGATAATATCTTTAAACCAGGTAATCACTACAAGGGACTCTTAAAAGTCGTTACCTGTATCGATCAAAATTTAAAACCAATGATTATATGTCAGCCTACATCACAGTAACATATATTGAGTGAGTTCCTAACAGTATTTTGTATAGTTTTTTAGTTTAAACTTATTTTCCCAAAATTTCCCCAAACTTAACGTGTTCGGTACAGTTTGCCGCCATTTGTATTTTTCAAATATACCGATAAACACTGCATGTTTTTGAACTGATTAAACATTATACATTACATAAAAAGACTACAATCTTATCCAGTTAGGTAGAACATTTACTTTTCTTGCCTTTGATAACATTTATTTGTTATATATTCATTTTTTGACAACTTCTTTGTATCTGTTAATACAAACCCTTTTCATTTGATGTAACGTTTAGTCAGCTCGAAAAACAGTGTTTATCGGTGTATTTGAAAGAAACAAATGATGGCGGACACTGTTCATTATGTTAAGTTTGAGAAAGTGAGTTAAAACCAAAAAACTATACAAAATACTGTCACAAACCCACCGATTATGTCAGCCTATGTCATGATAACATATTCGGTGGGTTTTTGACACTGTATTGTATAGTTTTTAGTTTTCAACTTAATTTCCCAAACTTAACGTATTCAGCAGTCTGCAACCATTTCTGTTTTTTCCAGCCGATTAAACATTTTACCTTACATAAAAACACTAAACAATTATCCAGTTAGGTAGAAATGTAACTTACCTTACCTTTGCTTTCATTTGTTTTTGGACAACTCTTTCGAATCTGTGTATAGTAACCCCCCCCCCCATCACACAAATATTAATTACTAACTCACATTTTTGTATACAGAAAAAAAACATTTAGCGTTTCAACTTTGCTTCATCCACTGATTGTTGGGCGAGCCTAAGCCATGATTAACGGTAATCCTGAGGATCAGGATCCAATTCTGCAAGAGTACCATTTTTTTCATTTTTTTTTAGAGTGGATTGCTGTACTAAGAATATAAGAAACACGCATTTTCTCTTTTTATTAGAATTTTCCATTACACCAAATTGAGCCACAGCAACGCGTGGCAGGGTACAGCTGGTAAATATATATATATATATATATATGTATATATATATATATATATATATATCACCAATCCAGTGTTTCATGGAAAACAACTGATGATCCCTGACAATATAGGACTATTATTAGTTCAAGAAAGTAGGTTTGTTTATCGATTGCAGAAAATTGAATGATTTACTGAGTTTTTCTAACAAAGAACGAAAATTAAAATATTTCTGAAAGTTTTTTATAAAGTTTTTAAGGTTAAATAACAGAGCTTCTAAGACTATATATATATATATATATATATATATATATATATATATATATATATATATATAGGAACTATGTGTGCGCATATGTAGCTTATAATATATATATACTTATACTATCTATATATACTTATACTATATATATATATATAGTATATTTTATTTACAATCTATACAAATATTATAAGCTTCATATGCGCATATATTTTTCCGCGCTGTATCCTGTTATACATTTATATGAATATGTATATCTAATTATTTGATCATAAATATTTTATTATACACATAAGTTTCTAGTTTTATGTTTCATTTTACTTCATTCGGATTTCTCAAATCAAGGAGCCCCCTTTTCTTTGGCCTACCATTTATCTCCTTATATAAAATACAAAGATATTCGAATAGTCCATTAAACTTCTTCTTTATTGCTTAAAAACTGAGTCATGAAGTTTGGAACATAATATTACTCTGCCTAATAGACTATTTAAATATGTTGTAGTATATCATTCCTGTAGTTGAGTTGTCTTATCTGATTCCAGGACAAGAATTCATCCGATCTGGTTTAGTGTCTTGCTTCGTACTGTTACTTGAGATAAGATAACTTGAAGAAGGTGCACTATTGCTTGTATCCAGAGAGAGGAAGTCTTATTTGATCTACGAATACTATGTGAATGTTAATATTCGGTCAAGGTTTACTTGCAAGGAAAAGTGTCCTCTTGACAGGTTGTTTTGGCAAGCTGCTGTATAGAAAGACTCGCTGGCTTTCGGGCCAAGATCAAAGTGTAGTAGCTGTTCCGGCAGATACTGCAAGCAAAGACCAGATGTGGGGGCAACCCCACATACCTGACCTTTAACCAGCTCCCATTTCCCACCTCTCGGGAGCTGGTCCCCTTTTTCCCTTCCCCCTCCCTTCAGTCCTCACATTAAAAATTGGCCTTGTGCCAAATTTGCTCGGTGGGGGAGCAAATAAATACCTACTGCAAGCAAAAACCATATGTGGGGATAACCCCACATATAAGACCTTGGTCAATGTAGGGGCAACCCTTCATACCAATTGTCACTATCCAGCTCCCCTACTCCCCGGAGAGTTGGTCCCCATTTCCCCTTCACTCCTCACTTTAAAAATCGGCCTTGTGCCTAATTTGCTACGTGGGGGAGCAAATAAATAAGTGTAGTATCTGTCGGATCACCCTACAGACCAAAAGTTACTATCCAGCACCCATTTCCCACCTCTCGGGAGCTGGTACCCTTTTCCCTCCCCCTCCCTCTCTCTCCACATTAAAAAACGGCCTTGTGCCAAATTTGCTTAGTGGGGGAGCAAATAAATACCTGAAAGTGTAGTATCTGTTCCGGCAGATACTGCAAGCAAAGACCATATGTGGGGGTAACTCCACATATAAGACCTTGGTATATGTAGAGGCAACCCTTCATACCAACAGTTACTATCCAGCTCCCATTTCCCACCCATCGGGAGCTGGTCCCCTTTTCCCTCCCCCCTCCCTCTCTCTCCACATTAAAAAAACGGCATTTTGCCTAATTTGCTCAGTGGGGAAGTAAATAAATACATACTGCAAGCAAAGACCATATGTGGGGGCGATCCCACATATAAGACCTTGGTTAATGTAGGGGCAACCCTTCATACCAATTGTCACTACCCAGCTCCCCTACTCCCCGGGGAGTTTGTCCCCATTTCCCCTTTTCTCCTCACTTTAAAAATCGGCCTTGTGCCTAATTTGCTCAGTGGGGGAGGAAATAAATACCTCAAAGTGTAGTATCTGTTCCGGCAGATACTGCAAGCAAAGACCATATGTGGGGGTAACCCCGCATATCAAACCTTGGTCAATGTATGGGCAACCCTTCATACCAATTGTCACTACCCAGCTCCCCTACTCCCCGGGGAGTTGGTCCCCATTTCCCCTTCACTCCTCACATTAAAAATCGGCCTTGTGCATAAATTGTTCAGTTGGGGAGCAAATAAATACCTCAAAGTGTAGTATCTGTTCTTTAGATGCTGCACTTCAATTTCTTGTTCTCTGTCAGTGGAGGAGAGGTCCTTCACGACTGAGACAATTTTTATTTTTGTTCCTTTTCTCCACATTAAAAAACGACCCTGGTGTCTAACTCTGTCCCGTGAGGAGGCATTGTAAATAGGGACCTTAGACACTTGATGATAATGTAGAGATTCAAGTTCTCTCGTTTTAAGGTAATGCGATTTTATGTTAAATAGAAGGACTCCCAGGGCATCACACAATTATTATTATTATTATTATTATTATTATTATTATTATTATTATTATTATTATATTTTAGGAACACGATTGTTCAAAAAAGTGGTTCTAGGAGAGGAAATTGCTGCAGAATGCCGGATTTGTGGTAAGACATCAGAATCAATTGCGCACTGTTCAGCAGGGTGTATGGACTGGCCCAGAGAGAGTACCGCAAAAGACACGATCGCATGGGACTCCGGATATATTGAGAGGTGTGTAAGAGGGTTCGGGTGAAATGTGCTGGAAAATGGTTTGAGGAGGTGCCTGATGAAGTGAGAAAAAGTGAGGATGGCAAGGTAGAGGTATAGTGGGACAAAAGTTTCATAACAACCAAGAAATTGAAACAGAATCGTCCGGATTTGGTCTTCATTGACAAGGTCCAAAAAAACTGGCAGATTGTAGACTTCTCAGTACCCTGGGACAGGAATATGAGAGAGAAGGAGAATGAGAAGTGGAGCAATTATGCTCCATTGGCCTTGGAGATAAGGCGTATACACGGGGTTAAAACACAAATAATCCTGTCGTAGTTGGTACACTAAGAGTAGTATCAAGTCGTCTGGAAGGACAATTGAAAAAAACTGCACATCCCCGATGTTTTAGGCGGCCTTCAAACCTCTGCAATTATATGCACCAGCAACATCCTTAGGAAAACCCTTGATCTGTGAAGCTCCTGGTTTGAAGCCGCGATTAAGGGAAATCCTCTGGAAATGAATCCCATCACTTTCCAGAGAGACGTTCATAAGCCAAATCAGAATAATAATAATAATAATAATAATAATAATAATAATAATTATTATTATTATTATTATTATTATTATTATTATTATTATTATTATTATTATTATTATGGTGTAGCTGAATTAGATTTGAATTTAAGATAAAAATGTAATTAAAGCACAAGTATGGTAAATTGATGTTTTAGGAATTGAACTTAACTAGATTCTATAAACAATAAATAAGAATTTTAGATGAATAAAAACAAATATGTGTTCAGAAAACGAAATGCTAGTTTTCATAAGTAGAACAAAGAATAATTCAAAAATAGGTCTGACCTCTGGAGTCTGACGTAGTTTGACGAAGAGGTCACTTAAGATGACGTGGTTCTTAGCAGAAGGCTTGAAAAGATAAATATGATTTAGGCAAGTTGGAAGTAATTCGGAGAAGTCAGTCGAAGTCAGTCAAACAATTCAGACGAGAAGTCGGGGAGAAGACACCATTGAAGCTGGTGAAGTAAAGATCAAAATGTGGAATCAAGATGTTATCATCTCTGAAATGTTTACACGGTATGTGAATAAATCTTATATGAAATGTTTACCTTGTGTGGCGTCATATGTGAATTCTTCCCGGTTGTTTATCGAACTCTTATATATTTACTGACTGTCAGTTGCTATTATATATACTCCTCTCCTTCGTCACCAAAGAACATTTGTCTAACGCTCTATCAATAGACCATTGTCTTCTCTCTTTGTTTGAATCGCCCTCATGTACAAATATTTGGTATTTCCTCAAAATAACATGTCTATATATCTACGTCATTGTTGTAATCCAGCTCAAGCAAAACATTGTTCATCGTAAAAGTTATATATACTCTGTCGGCTTATATACACCAACAATCAGTGTCAGAGAAAACTGTTCAGCAAGCGAACTCTTAGAATTCTAACTACGAGTCATTTTTGACTCATTATATAGCGCTCTAACCAAACGGCAATTCACCAACTATGCAACATTTGACGTTTCTGAATTTTTGAGATGAGGATTGGTTATTTGCATTATTGTTCATCGGACTACTATTCTCAGCTTGAGTGTGATTTTCACAACGTTTCGGTCGATATAACCTCTGACCTTCTTCAGAAGTATCTTGTCCAACTCGGGAATGTTTCTGTCGAACTCGGGAATTTGGACGGAATTTCAAGTGGAACCCTTTATTTAATTCACTTGGGTAGCGTGCTCTTGTTCCGTCAGCCATGACTGGATAGAGGTCCTAAGTAATTCGCAAATGTATATTTCAGTCGCCCACACAACGACCCATGGGGCATTGGTTAGAGTACTGGGAAAATCAATTGTAAAAGTAATATTCTACTGAAGGTTGAAGGTTCAATCCTCAGTGTATGCAGGATAGGTCGATCAACACTAGTTGAATAATCCGGATCCCGCAACTAAGCCACCTTGACTCCATTATACGCACACACACACACACACACACACACAAACACACAAATATATATATATATATATATATATATATATGAAGGAATATATATATATATATATATATATATATATAAAGGAATATATATATATATATAATTATATATACTGTTCTTTTCTTGTATTTTAATTAAATTAGTAATTTTACTATCACATTAAAATACACTCTGCTCTTTACACTACTGTTGTAACCCTTTATATATATATATATATATATATATATATATATATATATATATATATATAGCCAACGAAAATTCATTTATATTTCACTAAGATATATACTCCGTCAGAGCCGTAGGATAGTGGAGAGAAAAAAAGGAACTCAAACGAGACATAACATTTAGATTGAAAAATAATCCTCTATTCAGAATCATTAGCCACAACACATTTTAATCGCTATTTCCTATTTTTATTATAAATAAAAACATTTTTTGGTGTAAATTTCATAACAAATTACACTTGCGCAATTTTTACAATTACTTCGTGTCACTTATGCAATGAAATATTGAAATATTATCAAAGATGTAAAGGACTATGGATAATTCTTTGTAAATAAAAAGCTTCGATATATTTTTGAAAAATTAAAATGTTAGCTTTCTGTAGATATTTTCTCTGGTCAACCGGTTTTTAAAAATGTCTTGTTGCTCCAAAAAGGGCCTCTTGTCTGATGGCCTGTGTACCGCCGAGTAACCCGCGCATACACCAAACAGAAAACGGCCAATTAATTGAAACTGAACTTCTTACCTTTGTGAAAACTTCTTTTTTTTTCATTATTGTATGAATTTGGGAATGGCTAGCGACATTATACGTGTTGACTTTACAATCCTTAATTTTAAAGAAATAATTAAAGGATCACAGACGTATTATTTTTAATTTTATCGATAATATTGACCAGGAATAACTGAGGGTGCTGCAGTTTCACTATGCCTGTACAAGAGCCACCACTACTGCTCATCCAGTATTTTTTTTTAAATACAAACTGTTCTTCCTAAAAAACTTAGAAACCTTTTTCCACTTCATAATTTTAATAATTTTAATAATTTTTATAATATTTGTAATTTTATAATTTTTATAATGTTTATAATTTTAATAATTGTAATCATTTTTTATAATTTTAGTAATTTTAATAATGTTAATAAATTTAATAATTTTTATAATGTTTATGATTTGAATAATTAAAATAATGTTAATATTTTTTATATTTTTATAATGTTTATAATCTTAATAATTTAAATAATGTTAATAATTTCTATAATGTTTATAATTTTGATAATTTTTATAATGTTTATAATTTTTATAATTTTTATAATGTTTATAATGTTTATAATTTTAATAATTTTTATAATATATAATTTTAATAATTTTTATAATTTTCCTAATGTTTATAATTTTAATGATTTTAATAATTTTAATAATTTTTATATTTTTAATAATTTTTATAGGTTTTATAATGTTCATAATTTTAATAATTTTTATAATTTTAATAATTTATAATTTTAATGATTTTTATCATTTTTATAAGTTTTATAATTATTATAATTATTATAATTGTTATAATTTTTATAATTTTTAATTTTTTTTTAATTTTTATAGTATTAATATTTGAATAATTTTTATAATGTTTTTAATTTTAATAATTGTAATAATTTTTATAATTTTTTTTAATTTTATTAATTTTAATAATGTTAATAATTTTTATAATTTTTATAATGTTATAATTTTAATAATTTTAATATATTAATAATGTTTATATTTTTATAATATTTATAACTTTAATAATTTTTATAATGTTAATCGGTTTTATAATTTTTATAATATTTATAATTTTTATAATTTTAATCAGTTTTATAATTTTTATAATTTTTATAATTTTAATAATTTTAATAATTTCATAATTTATAATGTTAATAATTTTTATAATTTTTATTATTTGAATAATTTTTATAGTTTTTATAATTTTAATAATTTTTATAATGTTTATAATTTTTATAATTGTAATCAGTTTTATAATTTCTATAATTTTAATAATTTTTATAATTTTTATAATTATTAATTTTAATAATTTTTATAATTTTTATAATATTAATAATTTTTATAATTTTTATAATGTTTATAATTTTAATAATTTTATAATGTTTATAATTTTATAATTTTTATAATTTTTTATATTTTTATAATTTTAATAATTTTTATAATTTTAGTAATTTCAATAATTTTTTAATTTTTATAATTTTAATAATTTTTATAATTTTAATAATTTTTATAATTTTAATAATTTGTGTAATTTTTATTATGTTTATAATTTTTATAATTTATAATTTTTATAATTTTTATAATTTTTATAATTTTTATAATTTTAATAATTTGTGTAATTTTTATTATGTTTATAATTTTTATAATTTATAATTTTTATAATTTTTATAATTTTAATAATTTTTATAATTTTAATAATTTGTGTAATTTTTATTATGTTTATAATTTTTATAATTTATAATTTTTATAATTTTTATAATTTTTATAATTTTTATAATTTTTAAATGACGAATAAACAAGGCGTCATATTTCCGCTTTAGCAATTTTATGTCTGAATAGAAACACCGCAATAATGTTGGAATATACTTGTAATGTATAAATTCTATCACGTCATATTCACGTTGACACACAGGGTTCCGTTCAGTACTAATATACGGCACAGTCACTTCGACACACCGGTTCTCGCCAGATCACATAAGTTAAGCAACGTCGAGCCTGGCCAGTGCCAGACAGATGTTCATTTGGGAAGGTGAAGCGCTGTATGTACCGCGAGCTAAAATACCAGGTTGGGAATCTGGCTCGATCTATCCTCTCAAAGGTAGATGGGCCTCTCTTAAGCCGTAGTAGGCAACCCATCAAATGATGGCGTCACGATAAAAATGTCCTTGAGATCCCTAGCGAAGCATTAACTATTCAGCTACGGACAATATTTGAATTGCACTACAAACTCATGTAGTGAGTTCAATCTCGTCTGCAGCATGTGTGTTATTATGGGTGACCATGTGATAATTCTCCGTACTGTATGTACTCTCCGCTTATCTCGGCATTAGTTCAGTTGTCCTAGACTTCTTGCCACTAGAGTCAAGCAGTGCCGATTCAGAAGAGGTGCGGTTTCGGATTGCGTAACCCTAGCTACATAATTACATGTGCAGCTATTCTTAAAGTGGGTACCTATTGTCTTTTGAGACTGAACATAAGCTTCCACTTCTTCCACTTTCACTTATCATTGTACCCTGGTTAATGTAGTTTCGGAAATATATGGCTATAAACGTATATCTTCTAATCTTGCAAATCTTACCCTACTACTGAATTATACTACAGTTTTCAGAAATATTGACGCAAATTTTTTTTTTTTAAATACATATATGATAGTATTTCCTGTTATGTAGGCTTAATATATCTACTCTGAATATAAAGAGATGCCTTATCTATTATTTAAGTAATGATGTCTTTCACAAAATATACAAGATAGAAAATGAAATATTTTTTTTAATTCACAAGATCCCCCCAACTTTCTAGAACCATCAACAGAAAATAAAGTAGAAATATATAGAAAATCCAGAAAGTCAAAGAATTTTCCAGAACCTTTAAGAAAATTCGAGAATATTCTAATCGTGAGAGGCGTGCTTTATCAAGAAGGTTTTCGCCCTAACTCTGCAGTTGTGGGTTTGTTGATGTCGTGAGTTCAACGTTAGCAACAGCGCGATTCCAAGCTTATAAATCATTGTTTTTGCGGATTGTTATCCTACTCTAAATAGTTGTTGATTTCACCACGTTTGAACCAACCTATCCCTTGGCCTTCTTCAGTTGATTTACCGCGACGGGATAGGAATGCCGAGTCTTGTAACCTATCCCCAGTAATTACTGCCTTCCATAGTTGTTGTCTGGCCATATTTTTGGCAAACTAATTCACTGGGTTGCTTGGGTAGGATTAAAACATCTATCTTACGATAATGCGCACCAGAAACCGTAATGATTCAACGCATATATCCACTGCGCCACGAACCTCGAAAGGAGATCACGGTTTAATTTTATGGTCTTATAAATCTAATTTTGTATTCCTATCTGACGTTCGTTGTCGGGTCCGTATCGAATTGTATTATTATTATGTTTTATTTTTGGAATCTTTTGAATTATGAAAACTAACCTCAAAAGATTCAAAAATAAATTAATAAATAAATAAATAAAATAAACTTATAAATCCGGTTGGCATAAAACTCTTTAAAACATCCTAACGTAAAAGGCAATTTATTTTGAAGGATTTTTTAATGTTCTCTTTTTATGTACTAAGATCGGTTCTTATAACCATCCCTGTTATTAGATTTTCTCACTTCACAAGTTTAAATAAATATATTTCTTTTCTTTTTGTACATGTGTTTTGTAAATGTTAAGTAAAAATTATATTTACATTTATCTCCTGATTTTGTTTTCATTAAAGAGGTCGCGAAAACATCCAAGCAACATTCAGATACTCTTGGTTTTGCGAGATCTTTGACAATAGTAATTAGACATCAGGAAAAGAATATTCGCCAAATTTCAATTGTTTTGGAGAATTCTAACTAGATTTAAAGGAGTATTCTAAGTGCCGAATAGTTCATTTGAGATTTAAATATTTAAGATTCTAATTAATTTGATCCACATTAATTAGATGCCAATTGTATAGGATTTTGCGAATTGCAATGTATTTGAATGTTTTTAGACATTTTCTAGATTAAAATCATATAATTAATTTTTATCAATGTGTTCTGTGGATTCACCTATACACAAAATATTAACTCTTCTGGACGGTATAAATATAGTGAAGGGTAGCACTCGTTAGTTTGTATGACGTATTTCGCATAACGCTATATTGGTGTTAAGTACTACAACTCTCGTTCTATATATGTATTCTGTCTTTTAAATTTTTAAATTTTTTTTACACAGGCATCACCACATTATCAAGGCTAAGAGGCCACTCAAGGATAAGGGTTAAAGAGTGTACAGTAGAAATTGGACAATATAGTAATCATTAGTAATGAAAATTCGGTAAATGTTATAACTTATATGGAACGGCTCATCAAGAACTTATTTACGTTAGACTTGAAACCAACCATATTTTAGTCAGCTGGAAAGCAGGAAAACGGAAGGCAGTTCAACAGGCGTGCAGTTCTAAGAAAGAAGCTTTGTTCATAGAATCTACGTTTAGGTTTAGGCACAGATAAAGAGCGGGGGAATTATTGATACGCATACTTTTTTCTAAACTATATCCGTGTCCTAGTCTTTCTTAATAATCCTTTTTGTTTGATTTTGTAAAATAAAATTTTAAGACAACTTTTAGCATAATTATAGATATTTTGGAATAAAATTCCTAGAAAGTTTTAGTGTTATTATAGATTTTTTAAATAAAATTTATAGACAACTTTTAGTATCATTATAGATTTTAATCTTCGATAGGCGTTATAAAAGTGTTTTCGTCAGGAAATTTATTTTACCCGAACGGAAAAGAGTGTCTTCGAGCACACACACCATACATTACGACCATGTAATCTCTACAGCCACCTAACTTGAAAATGCTGCTGTGAAACCTGACATTGTTATATGGAATAAGTCAGAGAGAGTTGCAACCTTCATTGAAGTGAGTGTTCCTAATGATGGCAGTCTTAACAGAGCTGAAAGAGAGAAGCAGACCAAATACCAATGACTCATGTATGATATGAAAAGAAACTGGAACCTTAAGGGGATATCGATCATACCAGTTATCATAGGTGACACAGGACTTATGAAGAAGAACCTGAAGTCCTACCTAACTAATATTCCTGGTGAACCAAGTGCAAAAGAGATTCAGACAATTGCACTTAAGGGAACAGCGAGGATACTAAAAAGAGCTCTCGGTTGGTTTCAATAAAAAAGCGGGGCAATGTTGGCAGCTGGTTTTGCTGCCCCATACCCAGCTTTACAATCTTCAAAGAAAGAAAAATAAAAAAAGGGGAAAAAAAGACTTATTGCGTTTAGCATGACATCCGCTAAGAGGTTTGCGTGTAATCTGTCTCTCAGAAAGGTCATGTCACATTTCTTGTGCCGAAACTATCAATTATTGATTTACTTTTCAACATCTCGTGACGTTGCATATATATATATATATATATATATATATATATATATATATATATGTATATATATATATATATAATGTTTATGTTCTGTTGTCGTAAATAATTTTAAAAAAATATTTCTGCGCCCATAATTAGAATGGCAAAAAGTTGGTGATGCTTTGGTTTCGTCATATTTGTGTCCAATCCAATTACACAGGGATTAAAAACGATTTGAATATTAATTGGCAGTAATCTATATGACGCGTTCGATATTTAACGCCATATGTTTTTTTTACGATAACATGAAAATCATTTGATTATATATTTAATACAGATGTACACCTGATGTCAGAAATGACGACAAAATTATTCTTCGCCAGTGGGTGTACTAATATCCAAATATAATAACGTTCAGTCGGTATAGTAATAAAAGAAAAACTGAAGAAAAACAAATGAAACTGGAAAGTTGAAAAAAGAAATGTAACACTATGGGACGGCCAATGGCATGACCGACTCACGTGTTACGTAAATGTCCTGGGAACAGTACCAGACTGTGACACAATGACCCGGTCAATATGGTCAGTCGGTAAGACGTGTTTTTGTCAGAGTTGAAGAGTACCTTGGGATTTGTGGTGTGACTGGCTACTTCCTTCTCTCAGGATGACGTATCTGGTGATATTCCACAGGTTCCTTTGACGAATATTCTTCAGGCTATATTTCCTTTGACTAGACTCGTCTTCATGCACCGTTTCGACATTTAAGGCAGGTCAAACAACGACACGCAACACAGGTTGTAATATATAATATCTTAGCTATTTTATTTTACACATTATATGTTATATGTTATATGTTGAAATATGTAAAATAATTAACTTAGCGGTCACTACCATTTTCTTTTAAACATTTAACTGTTAAAATCAACTAACTTTTACAGAAACGCTGGGGCGGATAACCCCTTTGATAGAGAGGCACAAATACGCATCTTCACCTCGACATTTCCGGCTAGAAGGAGAGAGGAAAGAAGGGAATTGCGAAATTGCATTCTGGTCGCATATTCCGATGTATTCATCCGCTTATGGCCAAATCACTTCCTGACTAGTGGGTGAGAGACTACGACGATCAGTGATACTAGCAAATAGTGCCATTGAATGAAAAATTTATCAATCGATATTGAAAGAAAAAATAGTTAAGAAAGAAGCGACTCGTTATAAAAATAGAATGAATAATTTTGTAAGAAGCCGGGGAGGATCACTTGATATTTGTTTTTTGTCTTTTCCCTCAACATTGAAAATTTTTTGTTCAACTGTGTAATCGCTAAGTTTTTTGTGAAACGATTGATATATCCATATTATTATAAAACTCTGTAAATCATCCGATCGTCATTCTTTGCTTGCCTTCGGTCATTAGACGATCTAAAAAATGTTGGAAGGTGAATATATATATATATATATATATATATATATATATATATATATATATATATAAGGGTGGCAATGAAATCTACATAAAATATATATTGCATGATTCACTGGTCTTGCGCTCTATTTTTTGCTTCTATAAATATAAGTAATAATTATATGATTTTCTGTAATTTTATCTCAGTGTTTAAGGATAGCTCAATAACTCCAAAAAAATATCAATATCTCAGGATAGCTCAATAACTCCCAAAAAATAAATTTTTGGAAGCAAGAAAACATATATAACTGACCAACTATGGAATTACAATAGGCAAAATGTGATTTGAACCGCTAACTTTGGCCTATTATGATATATCTAAATCTTATTTGATTCTATTAAAATGTTATATGGACGATTTTTGAAGCACATCTAATACTTTAGTGGGGTGAGAGTTGAAAATATCATAACTTCAAAAATAAGTGCCCCCCTACTGTATATGACCTTTCATTTTTTGTTTACCATAAAAAAATATTGAAAATATTTTATTTTTCATTTCAGAAAATGACTGAATTTGCCAATCGTAAAGATGATGCATCTAACGACCGTGGTATTTGGCTTATTGGTTCATCATCCGAATGCATAAATGGGTTTAAATTATCTCGTAAGGGTCATGATCTCATGAGATTTTTCGAGTTGCAATACAAAACAGTGCTTATGCTACAACATATGAACTGCTAGCGGTCTGAAGTAAAGCTCGAATTTCAACACGACATGATTACAACATCATTATCAAACATGAAAGACTTGCATAATAAATGGAAATTACTGACAAGGAACTGTTCCAGGAAGACAAATACTCAGAAATTTAAAGAAGTTGAATTTGCAGATTAACTTACTGATGCCATGAGTATGATCAAGATTGATGAAGACAAAAACTTTCTTTGAGCACAACGTGAGAAAAGCAGAGGAGGTTGCACTGCTCCGGTTGATTCAAAATTACATAATGTTGAACGTAGCTCATAAGCTTGATGGATCCTAGCGTGGATGTAACGTGGACTATTCTCTATAGCTTAATTGTCATATATATTTTATAACTTACTATATATATATATATATATATATATATATATATATATATATATATATATATATATATATATATATTTAAAGGGTGTTAGAGCAAGTTTCTATAGAGCAGAGTGTATTTTAATGTTATACTAAAAATACTAATTTAATTCAAATACAAGAAAAGAATGATGCTCGTTGTAAAGCCGATGTATCAGAGCTCAATAGGCAAATATCCTAGAGCTACTTTTATATTTAGTAAGGTGATTGATAATTTATAATTCAAAATTAAAATATAAAATTAAAAATCAGTTTCATAAGAAGGAGCACAAAAAAGCCAATAAATCGTACGATCGTTTCAGAAACGATGTTTTTTTTATTGTGACAGACATTGAGTCAAGGACAATAATTTCAGCATATAGTTTTTTTTTTTAAACAAAGTCTCCTCATCAGCAAACTATTGTGTAGGTTTATTTTAGACGTAATTGATATATTACTTCTAACAAACGGCTGAGGAAGAACGAAATGGTTGCAAAAGCAAATATTGATTCAGGCATACGCTGAATACAACTTCCGGAAATGAAAGCGCATGCGCACTTCTTACTGCACATAATGTTACTGTCATCTTTATATTTTTAGTGCTTTTGACGCCGTTAATGAATCTAAATTAGTCTTCGACCGTGTGTTTTGCATACATGTCCCAACATATTGAAAAAATTATATAAACATTAAATGATATCTTGACAGACGCTTTTGTGATTTATTAATATTACCTTCTATTTTTATTTTCGGATCAGTTTTTGCAAATATCCTGCTGAATTGCTGTGGATGTTTCTGGTGATTTACCTTCATATTTGCATGAAAGGTGTTCCTATGATAAAGACGGTTATGTCCAAATCTTTTGTCCCTAGAAAACATATCTTCCTCCATTCGCTGCGATCCCCTGCTTCACTTTTCCAGAGACCCAGGGAAATTTAACAACGCTTAAGGTTGTCTTTTAGTTTTTCCTAGTAATCAATCAAGGGATACTTTATTGGGCGGCAAGAATTCATCAGTTGCCCATAAAAAAAAGTTGTTTAGGAACTGTTAAGTCATCCATTCTCACACGATGACCCGACCACCACATTAGAATCCTGATCAATAATGATCCTAACAAGTGATTTCACATCTCTCCATTAATTCATCACTTGGAATACGACCATTCCATCCAACATTGCAAATAGAACGCAGGCATCTTATATAGATGGAATCAAACTGATTTATATGCTTGCAGTACAAGGTCTACGTTTTGGCATCACACAGAAAAGTAGGCAGAAGAACAGACATATAGACTGCCACCTTCACTTTTAGAGACACATTGTAACTGTTTCAGAGACTGTGTTTGAACCTACCAAATGCCTCACTAGTTTTATTAATTCTACTTTGGATGTCCTATTTAAATTTAGCATCATTAGACACAAGTATCCGAAGTATCTAAAAAAAGATACTGTTTTCAAAGCTTCACCATCAACCTATATCACCATCAACCTATATCACCATCAACCTATATAACTTGCTGTGAAGATTTTGTAGTGTTTTGTTTTGGCTAGTGAATAATTTCAGTCTTTTTATGCAAACTGTAAGACCGAAGGCCTTACATGCATCCCAGAAACTATTGGGGAGTTTCTGCATGTGATCAAGACTATGAGTGACAATAAGACAGTCATTAGTATAAAGGAGATCAAGAACAGTCTGTACAGAAGTCTTGGTTTGAGCCTTGAACCTTTGCTGGTTAAATGATACTCAACACTAACATCTTCCGCGGTGTTCTTGAAAGCTGTCTCAAGCATCACAGAAAAGAAAAGGGCAAATAGGTTCGGAGCAAGGACACGTCCTTGCTTAGTTCGATTTGACATTCCAAATGGTTCACTTTATTCGCAGCCAGATCGTACTGTCGCCACCATTCCCCAGTGAAAGGAGACACTCACATTCAACATCTTGTTTGGAATAGTTAGCCTCCCCCCAAAAAATAGTTCACATGGCATCATTTGAGACGGTATCAAATGCGTTTGTGAGATCAATGAATGTAACAAACAATTTCTTATTCTGCTCTCTCGGTTTCTCTTGTAGTTGCCGTAAGCTGAAGATCATGTCAACAGTCCCTCTTCCTGTCCTAAAACCACATTAGCTTTCTGGGAGCACAGTTTTACAAATTGGACTATTGACATTATACGAGCTATAATCCTACCAGCAACAGGTAATAGAGAAATTTCTCTATGGTTATCACACTCACTCTTATGTCCTTTGTGCTTAAACAGATGAATAATTGACGCGTCTTTGAATTGTTGTGGCACTGCACCAAGTTCCCATATTAATGAAATCAGGGCATTTTTTCTTATTAGCGGTTGGCTTGCACATTTGTGTACTTCTGCAGGTATGACGTCATCACTTTACCATTCGAAAGTTGTTTTACCCATTCAATCTCCGACATAGATGGACCGTTAGCAAGCCCCTCAATAGTTGACCTCTGAGGAATATTATAAATCACTACATGATCCACTGTCGGTTCTCTTTTTAAAATGTTTGAAAAGTGTTCAGCCCACCGTTTAGTAATTTCTTTCTTATCAGTGAGAATGATGGAATCTGATGAAAATATCGGAGATGCCCTTACTTGAAATGGGACCAAACGCCTCCTTGAGGTTTTCGTTAAATGATTTAAAATCACACTTATCTGCCGCATCTTGTAAGGCCTTAACTTTCGGCTCGCACCAGTTTTGTTTCATTTTCCGGAGTCTTGTGTTCCACTGAAGAATTTTTGTCAGTAATCCACGATTTATCCGTTTGATTCCTGTTATTGAGCAAAGGGAGGATAGTCGAATCATTTTCGTCAAACCAATCTTTGTTATTCCTTTGAGCATACCCTAATGACTCCTCGCCAGTTTTAAACTCTCTTCACGATGCCCCAATGTCATTGCCATATACAATGGAGGACAGCTTTTCATCAGTAGCCTCTTGAAAGAGTGCATTGTTTCCTTACCCTTCAACTTGCCTACATCAATTTTTCTTGGCGGAATAATTACGTTGATGTCAAACAGGGCGCTTGATTTAGATTCTGACTGTAGAGGAGATCAATTTATGATCTGACCAACATTCGCTGATGCTGTAAAAGCGTGTAACATTTATATCTTGTCCATCAGAACGACCTACAATGGTTTAGTCAATGAGATGATGATGATTAGACCGGATATTTTTCAAACTTTGACCCTTGATCTTTACATTGGAAATGGTGCGAACTACCCCTAGCGGAGGAACTATCATCCCACCTGGTTTTGTCATGATCGGTCCAATGGTGTGTGCTGTAAGAGAGTATGTATACGGTTACTATGACCTTGACCTTAGACCTTAACCTTGAAAAATGGTGTACACCATCCCTAGGTGGGGGATCATCATCATGCTAGGTTTGGTCATAATCGGTCCAGTGGTGTGGGCTGTAGAAGAGTTGTACATACGGACACACACACGAACGTTACTACTTTAGATATAGATATCGCTAATGGGATATGACAAATGAGGATAAATGAAAGAGTTAGAAATCTGTTAAAATGTCGATATGGTGATAACTGTGATTCTATAGAGTTTTGTTTTTCTGCGCTACTAAAACCGAGGAGGATAGTCAATTTTACTATTCCATACATAAATGGGCCGGGATTCATAGTTTTCTTAGAGACAGCAAAAGTAATGTTATACGTGAGGTGTTCAAAAAGCACTGTCTCCTATTTTTATTCCGCCTGAATGGATCAGCGGAGATAGATAATTGCATTGTTATGATGACTTAACTTATGTATTAATGATCTGAAAGTTTCATCTCTTTGTTGCAGATATTGACTGTTTGAGACCCTTACAAAGCAACACCTGTCATGGGCATGCGTCAGAAGCAGATGTGCGTCACTAAATTCCTGGCAGATGTGCATTGAAAATAGTGGTAACTATGTAGAAAAATAAATTCTCTAACACAAAAGGTTGCTTTTTTAATAGCATTACTCCCGTGCTTCGTAGCTCTTCAAGTTTCTGAGTTAAAAATAGAAAACTTTACTTTTGGAATGATGCTCGTAGCTTCAAGAGCTCAAACTCTATCCGGACCGTTTATCACTAATAAATACCCACAGAATTTCTTGACAGGAGGGGTCCTGGATATGACCTTAGACTATATCCAATGGTGAGGCCCCAGCTTGTGAGCTTTGGGGAGTGTTGATGCACCCTTTAATTACCATTGCTCCCAGGTCCACTCTGACTCGGAGTGGTAGTACCTGTTACGGTCCCAACTATGGGTTAAATAGAAACCGACGTGAAAACAACAAATATATTCTATTAAAAAAAATGTTCTTCAAAATCTTTGGATTCGGCATTAAATAACCCGAAAAGGGTTGATATGCCGTAAAACAAAAACAACCAACAATCTTGACAGGATGAGAGGCGTCTCTCACCTACGAGTGCCGTTACGTCTATGCATTAACTTAATTAAATTAAAACACGGCGATTTCTTTACAGGTTCATAAGCAAATTAATCTGAATGAGAAACCGGTGAACGGTAATTTAATCTTATATTCGTGCAACCGTGTATGGTAGACTTATATTCCCTAATATACGGCGTGATTTCAAGTATGTGCCGTGGATAAAGTTACCTGGAAATATTGAAGGCATGCCGGGTTGTGTAATGGAATCCACAAACTCTTCTCCCTTTTCAGTATATTTTCTAACATCCTATCATGGTTCCGCTGAATTAGTTATCAAGGGCATAGAATGTATGTTGATACTGGTAGAGAAGAAACCTTTTTCGGCGTTCAAGGATAGGGCTTACTGAATTTGATTTGTACGCGACAGTATGTCTTGCACTTTACTCTATTACGCTCGATAGTTATTATCTGGAGCGTAAATTCCTACGTGTAAGTCATAGCAAAGGTATCGCAGGTAAAATAAACAAAGTAACGGCATCTACACTTACTATTAACAGCTTTTGGCTCAATAGCAGATTTTTAGATTTAGTCCTGATTTTGAATCTTACTTGATTCAGTTACGTTAATGCGAAACACGCGTGCGTAGATCATTTTATTTTAAAATATATGTGTATATGTAGTTTTCTCTCTCTCAGCGAAATCACAATTACTCCCGATTTAAATTCAGATAGTGAGTTCAGCTTGAACATGGGTCTTTTTTGTTCATTGAAGCGTAAATAAAATCTTTCTCGAATCCAATCATAAATGGCACAATTAAACTTTAACCGATTTCTGACATATTAAATTCGTTCATAACATGGAGAGGTAGATACTTAATCGTAACCTTAAGTAAGGAATAAAATGAAAACATCGTTTCATTTAATGCTGGTATCAGGTTGAAAAGAAAGTTCTTGCGTTTTTTAACTTTCAAATTCAGATGAACATATCTCGGCAAAAAACAAAAATGTATTGATCGAAATAAGAACAACCTGAATCAACAAATTTTTTTGCCAACGCAAAACAAGTGTATTTATGCCAGTAAAGTAAAAAAAATCTTGCGTTCTGGTGGTGATGAAGTTGCTGAAAGTGTTTTGATATCGCTTAGGTTTTAGAAGCATTTATCACGCAGAAAGTTGTCGAGATCCTTGAAAAGTGTTAGTCGATAGAAAAGTGGTCTGAAGAGTATGTCAGGTGAGGCTAAGTTTCGTAGCTCAATTTGTTCAACTTCTACAGAGTCGATTTAGCAAAGTGCTGTCGGGCATCCTCGTGAAGGAGAATTAAACCTTTTCTATTGACTAATGCTGGGTATTGGTGTCGAAGTTTCTGATGCATTTCATCCATTTGTTGACAGTACTTTTCCGTCGTGGTGGTTTCGCCTACATTCAGAAAACTGGTCTGAGGGAATTGTCATGGAGCTTCGTCGGCGTCTAACCACTGAGCTGAACGTCGCCGGTTATCATAAATAAATAACTTTTTATCGCAAGTTACAGCCCAGTGGAGAAACGGGTCATTCTTGTTGCGTAAAACAAGAGTGGATGACACTTCACAACAGCGTTTCTTTTGGTTGTAGTGCTATACGTGAGGCATCCCTTTATCATGTTTTTGTCTTTCCAATCTCTCTCAAGTGGTTGGAAATCGTCGTATACGTTACATCTAATTCAGAAGCAAGTTCTCAAACAGTTGCTCATCATCTTCAAGACTCGTCACGGCCACGAAATTTCTTAAACAAGTGGTTCCTGGACCGAATATTTTGTAGATATCGCGAGCTGTTTTAGCAGCTTTTTTCCACCTAGACATAATCGTTTTGAAACGATTGTAATTAAGCCGATTGCATAGTCATGGGGTATTTTTTGTGTCTTCTTTTAAAAATGTTGATTTAAGATGTACACTAAACAGAATGGGGCTATAACAGCAAGTTATTAATACTTCTGTATACTGAATCCAGCTATTTTTCATCATTTCAATGGCAAAAGCAAAGACGGTTAAATCTTAAAAATTGAAACCCAGTTAAAAAATCAGGCATCCACTAAAGTTTATTTGTATCAAATATTGTTCGATTGTAGAAAAATATTGCAGATTTATTTAAAAATTCCACTTTGTTTTGCTTTCCTGTTTTATCGAAATTAGTTTATTTTAATTTCTGGAAAGTTTTATATTTTTTAGACATTTTACAAATCGAAAAATATCAAAAGATCATATTCAATTACAAATCGTAATGCGCATTATTCATTAAAACTTACACAAATTATGTCTACTAAAACTGTATACTATGTATTATTTATATTAGGTACAAGCGATGCAGAGAAAGAGAGAGAGATAGTAGAAGAAAGAGAGAGAAAGAGAGAGGTTTGTTACTCCGGTCAATCGATAGATCTAGATGTCATGAGGTCGATCTAGCTTCACTTATAAATGAAACGAACCCGATTCAAATCTTACAAAAAGCGAGTCAGTTGCATTGTTTTCCGCTCAAACCTTTCTTATGCGTGTCCCTATTTGCAATGCCTCTCCACGGGACAGGGTTAGACACCAGGGTCGTTTTTTTAATGTGGAGAAAAGGGACAAAAATTAAAATTGTCTCAGTCGTGAAGGATTTCTCCTCCACTGACAGAGAACAAGAAATTGAAGTGCAGCATCTTAAGAACAGATACTACACTTTGATCTTGCCCCGCATTCCCGAGAACGAGTGTGTGTTTATTTGCTCCCCCACCGAGCAAATTAGGCACAAGGCCGATTTTTAATGTGAGGAGTGAAGGGGGAATGGGGAGCTGGATAGTGACAATTGATATGAAGGGTTTCCCCTACATTGACCCAGGTCTTATATGTGGGGTCGCTCCCACATATGGTCTTTGCTTTCAGTATCTGCCGGAACAGATACTACATTTTGATCTTGTCACCCGGGCCATGTTGTTGAGCTCTTGTCATATTGTTTCCGCTTTACGTCGTTAGAATAAGTTTGAACTTAAGTAAAATTTAAGCATGCAGTTGTTTGTAACGTATAACATGTTCCATATCAACAGTCCTTGGAAATAAACTTTGTTCATGGAAATTCAATTTGGTTTTAGATACGCCAAGGACAGAAAAAATGCAGCGACTTAACAGACATGTCATGGATGGCCGTGGAGCATGAAAAGTACGTAATCGCAAATGTATGAGTTGGTGAGGTTATAGGGACAACTCTGCTGAAGGACGTGCATGAGCTCTGAGGTAAACAAATAATAAGTCACAAACAGTGGACGAGTAATTGGCTGACCATTACTTTCGATCTCGCCATGAACTGTAGCGTGTGGATGCAATTTTTTATAAACTGGTGCAGGCGAAGGAGAAAGGCGATTAATCTGACCCTCGTGAACACCGTTACCATCACAAGTACAAACAAGTAACTATATGCATGTTGCTCTTTAATCACCTTAGATGAAATATGGCATTGGATTAATTGATAAATACTCTCATCCCCGACAATTCAACATTAATTTGTAAGATTCTGCCAACAATTTTAATACCTGCTGAAAGTTGTAAATATCACAAGTTTGGTTTTGAAATTACCCCTTTTCGAAGTTGTGTGTGATTACTAAGCCTGTGACAACAGCATATTCTTTTCATTGTTTTGACTCCTGAGTATATATCCGTTAATATCTTATATGTTTTTATATAGACTGATGTGGTTCTCGGTTGATTAACTGTGTCTTGCTGTGTCGGATATATACATGAGAGTCAAAAGAACGAAAAGAATATGCTGTTGTCACAGCTCTAGTGATTACGAACCATAGATCTATATTCAACTGATGCTGAAACCAAGATGCGTAATTTAATTGTTGATGTTTTGAAAATGTTATTTTCTCCTGAGTAAGGAGAGCCTTTCACATCTGACAGTCTAGAGTTTAAAAAAATGTGAAGTACATTGAGTCGTGATTTTGTATGGGTAAACCTGTGGTTGAATCTATAAATGGTTGAGTTGGGACTCCATACATAAGAAAGAAAATGTGGCGAACACACGGTTGTGTGTAATGCACCATATCATTTATACAGAGTGAGGCAAAATATCTCCCACATTTTGACATACGAGCTTCCCACTCGCACCCATGCAGTTTTGGAGCAATCATTAATCTGTATGGATAGAACGTCATATCAATGTGTAGAATTATTCTGATTGTTAAATCAGACAATCTCACGCCAAAACATGTTTGCGAGTTGAACGTGTAGGAGACAGAGTAACTAAAAGCCTCACAGCTCGAATACGCCACTTCGAAGTCTTCCAGGTGTCTCTTTTTTAAGTGCCGAACCTGTAGCTCTGAAATTTGTAACCCCTAGCTGTATTCATTTCCTATCTGGAATAGCATGGTACCGTCCTAACTTGCAAGGAATTCAAATGGCTCACTGTGTTGCAGTTGTAGATTCACCATTTTTCATAAACATTCCTACAGTAAAATCACAATATACACCAATCCAAATCATATTGCTTGATGAGAGTACCTGAAAAATGGCAATTTATTAGCTAAATGAAAACATGATTGACATTTGTATAAGTTCATTAACAATATATAATTGAAAATTTTTAATGTAGGAGATATTTCTACAGCACCCTGTATAACGATAACTTTTATGATTATTTCTGACCGCCCGCTGTGTCAAATATCCCTCAGATGGAAAGCGAGTGCATTGTAAATCCATGAAACCGGTTATTCAATTAATCCGCCCGATACGCCCGTGCCAATGGAATGGATTTATTCGAGTCTCTCACTGACAATAGGCAATATGTCCATTCTAGAATGCAGATATTCATGTCTAGAACGCAGATAATCGTATTTATTCTAGAGACAAGCTGTCTTCTCGAGAAAGAATACGATACTATAGGCTCATCATTTCAAAGTAATTTAATATTTACTATTGTTCCTTTAAGAGAATGTGAAGAACTACTGTAATAAACGTCATAGCTTTATTATTATTATTATTATTATTATTATTATTATTATTATTATTATTATTATTATTCAAGCGGAGGTACAACATATCAAGGTCCGAAGGCCACTCAATGATAAGCGTTAATGAATGTAAGTAGTAGTTAAGAAATCGTTAATGGTATAAATTGGGTATAATTTGGATTATTTATAAGTTCGGCTCAACAAGAACTTGTTTACATTGGACTTGAAGCAGGCCAATGAAACAGTGTTCTAATGCGCGAAGTTCCAGGAAAAAAGGTTTTGTTCATGGAATCAACTTTTAGATTTAGGCACAGATGGACAGTAGGAGTTGTTGATAGTGATTGTAGTTAGTCAAGTGAAAGGGGGGTCATAGATAGGAGTTCAGACTAAAATAATGATAGAACAGACAGGCTCGCAACGTCTCTTCCTTTGGGAAAAAGCTAGCAGGGAAGAGAAAAGGGAAGTACCTACTAGGTTTCGAAGTCGGTTTTGAACTCTATCAAGGCAAGATAGATATTATTATTATCATTATTATTATCATTATTATTATTATTATTATTATTATTAATAATAATAATAATAATAATACTTACTTACTTACATATAAGGTAAAGTTAGTTGGTCCCCTATTTGAAAAACAAAACAATTAATTTAAACAATCTCTTTCGTGAGAATAAATATTGGTAGGCTATTTCAAAAAGAAACATTCTATTTTCAATTGATGTCATAAATTTTTATAGTTTATCCTGAACAATAATTTCATTTTTTTTTTATATTAGATATCGTGAATAAAAGAAAGCGGATGATTGCTAACCGTTAAAGTCACATCTACGATGTATGTCAGTCATCACACTAGGGAGATCTTTGCAGAATAAAGTTTTTCTATATACACTATAGCCCGGATATAAGAGACTTCCTCTCCAGTCCGTACATCTCGCTTATATCCGGGGGTTCTTATATCTGGGGTTTCTTATATCCGGGTAACGCTGTACATTAACACAGGCTCTAATTTGGGTCCAGAGGAAATCTATCTCATAACCGTTTTTCTTATATTCGAGTCTTTTATATCCGGGTTATATCTATTCGTTCACTATTACTCACCATCTTCTCTGGATTACACAAAGTGAGAGGATGGGTACTAGAGGCGAAAAGGTGAAAGAATGAAAAAAAAAAAAAACAATGACAGGTCTTTGAACTTGTCCACGGAACTCCCTCGGGTAGAGTACTGTGTTTTTATTTATTTTATTTTATTTATTGATTTATAGTCTTAATCTCACCTTAGACATAAGTATTTCCCCTTTGTTTTTAGAGCTTGTGAATTATTTACTAAAACAGGATTTAATTTTTTTTTTACATAGGAGTCATCGCTTATCAATACCCAGAGGCCACTCGAAGATAAGGGCTAAAGAGTATAGCTAAAGAGTCAATGGGACAATATCATAGTAATGTTTATTAGTGTAAATTTGGTAAATTTGATTACTTAAGGGAACTGCTCATCAAGAACTTGTTTACGTTGGATTGAAGACAACAATATTGTAATCAGCTGGAAAGTAGGCGAACGGAAGTACTACAGGTGTGCAGAAGCTTTGTTCGTGCTATCTACGTTTAGGTTTAGGCACAGATAAAGAAAATATCGACAGTGATTTCATCTTGTTTACTTACAGCGTTGTCTTACCCCATTATTATTTAAGAATGTAAGTGATTTTTGACATTTCATGATAATATAACAGATTTTTGTCTTTATTAAATGGCATAAAGATCATCGGTAATTATTTCATCTATATTGCACTGAATGTTTCGTAAGTAACACTATACAATTAGAATATGGTTTAATCTTTTGAACTAAGCAAAGCTTACCCAATTCTTTTCTTATAGTATTCTTCGGCACGTTCTTTTAAAGTTTGAAGCAAATTTCCATCTTTTTTATGCGTGGTAAAAAAAAAAGTTTTATTTTGTCCGCTTTTAAATTAGATCGTCCATCTAAACGTTCAGTTATTTTTCCATCTCATTGATTGACAATCACTTTGTTATTTTTTTATCATGGTTGTTTGCATGGGTGCATGGCTCTTTCCATCCTCAGGACATTTTTCTCTAGCAAAATTGTCAACACAATTGAATATGATAAATAACTTTTCTTTTTTCCCTCAAACACTCTAATCACACCCACGAACATAATCTAATTTATAAAATTCATTATGTCTGCCTATGTCCATTTTTCCAAATTGCATCTCCTCCAAGACGCAAGGCAGGTCGAATGATAGCATTTTTATGGGTTGATAGTCAGTAAAATTAGCAATTAAGAGTTTCGAAGTGAAAAAACATTGGATCTTAGCAAGCGTAAGTCGAGTTAAGCTGTTTATACGCATGCGCACATATATATTTATACGTTGAAGTCGGTTACATTTTAACTATTTTTATCCGTCTAACGATAATTCACGCGATAACAACTAATACTTGAGCACTAAATGTTTTTGTTTCGATTCTAGCTGATGGTACCCAAGTCATGTTGTATTTTTACTTTAGATATCACTATTATATAATGGGTACAATATAATACTCAATAGGGAATTGGTCCTATAATAATAAATACGAAATCTGCATGAATAAAAATATCATATTGAAGCCTATTTTACGACCAGGCAACACTGGGCGCCTTGCTACACACACACACACACACTCATATACACACAAATATATATATATATATATATATATATATAGTTAGTAATTTATAAAATATATATGGCGATTAAGCTACACTGAATATTCGGCGTCTCATCCACTCTAGGATTCGTCAGGCTTATGCGCGAATTCCGTGGTTGTTTATCGTTTTTATATGGTCCTCTTCGATTGAGGATTTTAGTTAGCCAATCAGCTTTCTAGTATCCACCGCACCCCTTCTTATCAGCCATATATATATATATATGTAAAATTAAAAATGTTATCTATAGCTGCACAGTATCAAAAACTCCAAATCTACAAGAACCTATTAACAGCCATAACTCAACTACCAGATTAAATAATAACACCAACTTAAATCAATCTACCGATAAATTACTAATCAACCCACCATATAATAATCCAACAACAGACCTAACGGAAAATAATCACAATAATCAAGAGGTAATATATATTGGTTCCACATCTGGCCTAATAAAACATAGAATTTCAACGCACAAACATTATTTTAAAAATAGCTCTCTATCAAACCAAACTACTCTATCCAACTATATTTGGCAACTAAAAAACAGCAATATTTCTTTCAACTTAAAATGGCAAATAATTGAGACTTGCAAATCATATAAACCAGGAGATAAATTTTGTGCACTATGTACAAAAGAGGCCCTAAAAATGTTAAAATATGAAGATATAAAATGTACAACCAAACTATTAAATTCAAGACAGGAGCTTCTGACATGTAGTCATAAACGTTGGTTTAAATTTAATAAATATAAACCACCTTAAATCATTAAAAATTACTCATTAGTAAAAATAGATTACAATTTTTTTTTTTAATAAATTAAGTTAGACCAATTACCTCCCTTAGACCCGTAAAACAAATAATAAATAAAGTCAAGAACACATGACAATTATCTCCCCTTAAAAACTTGTAAAATAAATATTCTCTCTATATATATAAACTGTAGCGTCTTTAAATCAAAAATACGCTAACGGAAACAATTTATTGCACGAGTGTCGCCCTTTTAAAATTCATCATTCAATAAAATAAAAAGCTATAGCAAACATCTAAATGACTACTTTAAACACAGTTCCTGATTTCAAAAAAAAGAAAAACTAAAAGGTAACTATCTCTATATATTTTTAAATCAAATTTATTATATAAATTCAAAAAAATATATTTTTTCTACTCATTTCTATCTCTAACCCATATTAATTTTCTTATAAATTTTAAATCCAAACCTTTTATTTCAATTTTTTCAGATTCATCTACCTTACTTTTAATGCTAGGTTTATTTATGGTGTCTTTTAAATTCAATAAAAATCCTCCTAAATTTGCTGATGAGGAGACCGTGCTTACCAAAAAAACTATATATAATTGTTCTACATAACTTCATGTATACCACAAATAAAAAGCACGGATTTCCGAAACGATCGTACAGATAATTGATTTTGTTGTTGTTCCTTTTTATGAAACTGATTTTTAATTTGATTAAAATTTGATTTTTAAATTTAAAATTTTTTTTTTTATTTTGAAATTATAAATCACATTACTTAATATTGAATTAGCTCTAGGACATTTAACTATCGAGCTTATTATATATCTAAATTACAACGAGCACTTTATATTTCCTGTATTTTAATTAAACTAGTAATTTCACTGTTACATTAAAATACACTCAGCTCTTTAGACTATTGTTCTAATCTCCTTTAAATTATATATATATATATATATATATATATATATATACATATATATATATATTAGTACAAAACTTTGTTGAATTTCAAAGACTTATATTTTTCTTTTTTATAACTTTTGTTTATTTCATCCTGGATTTCTTCATTACAGCCGTTTCGTTAATGGGATCGCAATTTTATGATTTTATGTGTTCATAAAAAATTCCAGTCCTCACCAACTCGTCAGATGTTGTTTCCATTTGCTGTTACCAACAAAAGGTTGATTTTGTAAATATATATATATATATATATATATATATATTTGTGTGTGTGTGTGTGTGTGATTGGTAAAGTTGTAAAATTATGAAATAATGTACTAGTTCTCCAGCATTAGTTTATGTATATATTAATACCCGATCGACTATAAAGTTAATTTCAAAATCAAGTGTCAATTGTGAGTAGTCATTCGGTGCTTCCCAAGGTTCGGCATATCCGTTATTTTTGTCAGCTAAAAAACAAAAACATCAACTCTAAAAGCGAGGAAAAAAGATGGAAAACTATAATTGAGAAATTGGATGAAGTTACGTGTTCTCAAGAGATGTGCGTTCTCTCTGGCCTGTTTTTTCTCGAAAGCCAAATTCTGATCCCAAAACTGCATCATCCAAAAAACTGTTTATCCATACAAGAAGAGAAATAAGAGGAGGGATATATTAAGAATAAAAAAAAAGAAAATTGTATACAAAAAAGAAGAAAAATATTAAAAAAGAAAGAAAGGGAAAAAAGAGATAAGAGATGAAGCAAAAGAAGAATTAGAAGGAAAAGAATAAGAAAAGTGAGAAGAAAATACGAAGCAGAAGAGGAGGAAAACGAAGAAGAAAACTTCAAGTAGATGAGTAGTAAAAACGAAGAATAGAAAGGGTAGAAAAAGAAGAAAAAATAGGAAAAGAATAATGAATAGAATCAGAAGAAAGAAAAAGAAAAAAAGAAAAAGCACGTGACAAAGTCGAGAAAAAAGAAAAGAATAAAAACAAATCAAAACAGACAGCTGAACAAGAGAAAAAAAAGAAAAGAAAAATTAGAAAATTGATAAGAAAAAGGGGAAACAAAAAATGACGAAAGAATTTTTTTAAATAATGAAACGAAACATATTAAAGTAGAAGAGAAAGAAGAAAACGAAAAAAAAATCTGAAGTAGAAAATAAATAAATAAATAAAGGACAAAAGGACATGACGAAACTCCCGACAGAGTCGTCTACCTGCATAAGCATCATATACATCCTAGGTTGGTATACTGAATGCCACATCTGGGGTGAGACCCCAAAAAGCACTTTTCCTAACTCGACAGTGTATAAAACCGTCTTCGAAATTTAGCGAGCAAGGACTTTTTCACCTCTTTTCTCTCTATTTCTCACTGAAGAGAAGTTGCAAGTCGTCTACTGTATCGATAATTTTATGCTAAGTGCTCGACTGTGCTCCAATCTATGGTCCCTCCCCGTAAAACACTCACAAAAGATACTCGCCTAGCTAAACCAACAACTTTCCTCGCTCCCTGAGCGAAAATTCAATGAGCAAAGTTTCCTTCCTAGAACTGTTCGCCCGTGAACGCAACACCGTTTGTCTGCTTCCCGATTAATTATAACATGTCCGTCCTTAAGTCTAATAAATTCCTATTGAGTCGTCCATTTAGATGATCTAGCCACACATAGACTCCACGGTGTCTGTTCTGGTCGCACCATCTATCTAACACGTTACCTCATATCCTTTAGTGGTCACTGGGCTTTGATAAGTGGTGACCTTCTAAAAAATACAATAAAATTATGAATAAAAAATGAGCAACAAAATAACGAAAAATATTGACTACGATAACAATGACAATATTAAGAAAGCAATCAAGTGAAGAATCCTCATAAAAAGCCAATAAAAGAGAACTAAAGAATGCGAGAAAACGATCGAAATGGCTCCAAATTCTGCTGAATCTTCACCGGGAAGTCCTAAACAAGAGAAAGCATCTCGTATGCTCATAAGTGTTGGCAATCTGCCTAAAATGGCGGTCGGTATCGCTGACTGTCAGCCCATATGCAGCTTATACCGTGAAAGGCTATTAAATATACAGGACAGTGGATGCCCACATGAGTTAAAACGAGGCTTGAGAAGAATGGTGTATATGGGTGGCGGGTTTGTTTCGACGATTCACGGCGTCTGTAGAGGAATTCTTTTTTTCACTTATGGCTGGCACTCTGCCAAATAATAATTAAAGCCCGGTGACTTACAGGAGATTGTTATGCAAGGCAGTATCTTCCTCTTGCACCAAAAAAAGGTGGAATCAGTGTCAAGTTTTGCTCATTGCAGAAATGGTGACGTAAAATAATGTAATGCTTTTATTGGGTTTGGTCTCTTTTCTATTATTTTCCGACGTATACACCCAGCGCTTCTTACTTGGAAATCACTAGGATTAAATGTTTCGCAGAAGGTTATTAAAAGATTCACAATAAAAAGCATATTTAACCTTTTTTTTACATAGAAATCATCAATTATCAAGACCAAGGGGCCACTCAAGAATAAGGGTTAAAGAGTGTGCAGTAATCAATTTGACAATATAGTAATCGTTAGTAATGGAAATTCAGTAAATTTTTTCACTTTAGTGCAACTGCTCATCAAGAACTTGTTTACATTGGACTTGAAGACGACCATATTATAGTCAGCTGGAAAGCAGGCAAACGAAAGACAGTTCCACGGGCGTGCAGTTCTAAGAAATAAACTTTGTTCATGGAATCTACGTTTAGGTTTAGGCATAGATAAAGAGTGGGAGAAATTATTGATAGTCTTTTCAGCTAGACGAGTGTTTCTCGTGAAAGTTTGGCGAGGCGGGACCATAGATTTGAGCTCTGACGAGCACTTGCCATGAAAATATCGATAATGCAGAGACAGACTCGCAACATTTCTTCTGTGAGAAAGAGATTGCAGGAAAGAGAAAAGAGCATCCCCTACTAGGCTACGAAGTTTATTTTGAACACTATCAAGGCAGGATAAGTAGTATCCAGTAGCTTCTTCCAAGTTGTGACAACAATACTCCATCGTTGGACGTGCCTGGCTCTTATATAGGTAGAGAATTACACCAGCAGTGAGATATCTACTGGATCGATAGAAAGAAACCCCATTTTTCCACCGATCTTGGCAACGGATTTTCTGTAATATATTATACATCCTGTTAATGTATATATCATATTAATAAATACGTATAATATATTCTCATTTCGTGCTACATGTAATCTATTTTAAGGGCTGCGCAGGAGTAAAATGGTGCATAAACAATATAAATGAGGTGCGTTCCAAAAGTAAAGTCTCCTATTCTTTACTTTTCCCGAATAGGTCAGAATGTATTGCGATTACATTATTATGATAATTGGCCATATGCATTCATGACCTGAAAGTTTCATCTGTTGCAGATATTGAGAGTGTGAGAATCTAAGAAAATAATGTATTATTTAAATCCTGGCAAATAGATAAGATTGGGAATATATAGAAAAATAAAGTCTAGAGTACAAAAGGTCGTTCATTTTAATGGCACTACTCCAGTTTTCTTAGCCCTTTAACTTGTTTAGTTAAAAAAATATGAGTCTTGACATTTGGAACGTTCTTTGTACATATGTATAACGTATTCGTGAAAAATTTAGCTACTAGGATGGGTAAAATTAATTCTTGAAACGAGACAGTTTTGCAAGAATGTTTGTTACTTTAAAATGTTTAAAATGAAGATACATTGCTGAGACTTACGATTAGGATTCTTAATCAAGTTTGGATCAAATTTTATAATATACTTTTGATGTTTGAAAATGTCTAAAATTTGTAACTAACACAAAAGGGTTGTTAAAAGAAAGTCAATATCCAATGGAAAACTGCTTAATTGATCAATTAATGGATCAAATTCATTGAAAATGTCAGGCTTTAAATTAGACATGTTTCTTTGTTTAAGTTTAAGAGAGACAATGTTGCTTTCCTTGGATGGATCTGAATAATGTTAGGTGTCATAAAATGAAGAACTAGACTTAATTTGTTATTCGTTTCTGCTTGGGATTCGTCCAAATACTTAGATTTGCTCTTTGTGGGAATAACGACGCCATTATTTGAAAACACGATAACGAACTTCCCATGCCTTTATAAACAGCTACTAGGAAAAAATTGTCTTTTCTTTTCAAGGGTTCGCTTGACATCTACCGTTGGCCAGCAGGTTCCGTGTAGTTATCGTTACCACTATGCGAAGGGCAAGAATGAACCCAACAAAATGGGACGACCAGACGGACGATATACCTCTAAGATATGTACTAATTAAGACCGTCAACAGATTGAGTACGGACAATTCATGATGAGAATATGGCCGTCAATAGAAAAAACCTTGATATGTTGATTTATATAAGTCGTCACAGATTCAATGCTTTAGATCGATTAGTATCGTAATCGGAAGAAGTGTAATCGGCGGATCTTGAATGAAATACACATCACAGCAACGTCTCGGAAGTGATTGCAATAAAGTTAAGTTTACTATACTATAAGTGGCTAGTTTACCATATCTAAAGATTCTCCGAGTGTTTATTAATATGCTACCAACACATAGAATGGCGAGTGAGTTAATTACTAACTAAGAAATGGCTGCAAGCCTATTTTAATCTGATCCGAGGATACTCATAGGTGATAGAGGTGACTCAGATTGTTTGAATAAAAACTAGTCAAATATATTTATCCACGGCGAAAATGCTTCTAGAAGTCGATTCAGGAGAAGTTAAAAAGATAAAGCATTGTTCCAGATGTGGAGTACTGCTGCTACATCTGGGCATGAGCTGCTAAAAACAGCCTATCCTGCCTTTACAGAGTACAAAATAGACTCCGTAGCTTAATGGGGGATGCCTTTTTCTCTTCCCTGCAACCTTTCATCCACAGAAGAGACGTTGCGAGCCTGTCTTTGTTTTATCGTAATTTCCTTGGCAAGTGCTCGTCTGAGCTCCAATCTCTGTCCCCCTCGCCAATCTTTCACAAAAAACACCCGTCTAGCTGAAACCACTGTCAATAATTTTCCCCATTCTTTATCTGTGCCTAAATCCAAACGTAGATTCCACGAACAAGGTTTCTTTCTTAGAAGTGCACGCCTGTGGAACTCTCTTCCGTTTGCCTATTTCCCACTTGACTGCAACTTGGATGTCTTCAAGACACACGTAAACAAATTCCTGATAAACCGCCTCCCTAAGTAAAACACTTTATCAAATCTCCATTACTAACGATTACTACAATATTATCCCATTGATACACGTAATAACCCTTATCCCCGAGTGGCATCCGGGCCTTGATAAGTGGTGACTACCATGTAAAAAAAGAAAAAGATGTGCGTCGCTACTAATGACAGCATGGAGCCGTGTCAAATAAAACAAACTGACTCACATAAGAAATACCCTGGAGTAAAATTCGCAATGTATTTTTGTCAGGTGTATCGTCTCCCCTAGGCAACGGCCCAAGTATATGGATACCAAAATGGAAGAGTAGTACGTGCGTTTTAAATCTTCTCGCCTTTTTTTTTTACACAGTGATCACCACTTATCAAGGCCCGGAAGCCACTCAGGGATAAGGGTTATTGCAAGTACATTACATTAGTGTGGAGATTTGATGAAGTGTTTACTTAAGGGGAATTAGGAATTTGTTAACATTGGACTTGAAGACATCCAAGTTGTAGTCCGGTGGGAAGCAGGCAGACGAAACAGAGTTCCATAGGCGTGCAGTTCTAAGAAGGAAGCCTTGTTCATGGAATCCGCGTTTTGATTTAGGCACAGATATAGAGTGGGGGAAATTTTTCACAGTGGATTCAGCTAGACGGGTGTTTTTCATGAAAGATTGGCGAGGGGGGACCAGAGATTGGAGTTCAGATGAGCACCTGCCATGAAAATAACGATAGAACAGTGACAGGCTCGCAACGTCTCTTCTGTGGGAGAGAGGTTGCAGGGTAGAGAAAAGGGCATCCCCCACTAAGCCACGAAGTCTATTTTGTACTCTGTCAAGGCAGGATAGGCTGTTATTTGCAGCTCCTGCCCAGATATGGCAACAGTATTCCATCCTTGGACGTACTTGGCTTTTATATAGATAGAGAATTGCATCAGTAGTGAGATATCTTCTGGAGCGGTAGAAGGATCCTACCATCTTTCCAGCGACCATGGCAACAGACTTGATGTACGTGTTCCATTTCAGATCAGGAGTAAAGGTCAAACCCAGAAGCTTGTCCAAACACGGGGCCTCACCCAGACGAGAGCCATCCATCACAATTGATGCCAGCTGGGGATCAGAGCGTTGATGATGTAAGGATAGGAGTTTGGTTTTGGATGCATTAAAGGTGACAAGCCACATCTTCCCCCACTGAACCACGCGCTCGAGATCAGAGGAGAGAGAACCAGAGAGACCTTTGTCATTTACAGCCTTTGATGTGTTGCTGTAGATGGTCGTGTCATCAGCATAGATGTCAACGAATGATTTAAGTATGTGTTTAGGGAGGTCATTGATGTAGATCAGGAAGAGAGTTGGGCCCAGGATTGACCCCTGAGGGACTCCAGCATTTATATTGCAAGTCTCCGATGTTTGTCTGTCTACCACTACTCTTATGAGCCTATCGGAGAGAAATGATTTAATGATTGAGAAAACATTTCCAGTTATACCGTAGCTGGAAATCTTGTGAAGTAGACCCTTATGCCATACCTTGTCGAAGGCCTTTGATATGTCAAGAGTAATTGCCCTAGAAAGGAAGCCTTTGTCAAGAGATTCACTAATCCTGTGGGATATAACCATCAGCACATCTGCGGTAGATCTTGCAGAGCAGAAACCATATTGTGTGTCATTAAGAAGGTTATTCCTGCTGAGATGGTTGACTATTTCTCTATATTATTTGGATTCCAGCAACTTACTCATAACACACAGGAGACTTATTGGTCTGTACTGAGAGGGAGATGACTTATCACCTGAATTCTTAAATACAGGGCAAACTGATGAGGTCTTCCAGGGAGTCGGAAGGCACTTCTCCTTAAGGCAGCGCTTAAATAGTTTCGTAAGTATGGGAGAAAGTTCTGGTTGAAGCTTTTTTAACACTATAATTGGGATGCCGTCAGGGCCAGTTGCTTTACTGGAATCTAGGTTCTTGATTAGCTTGGCGACCTCCTGCACGGATATTTGTATGTTACCTAGCTTGTTCTGTGTTATAGGAGGAAATATGGGGAGTTGATGGCCTTCGTCGCATAGGTTATCTAAAACTCTTTCCTATTTCCGTTCTATATCTACATCTTCCCAATGTTACACTCGTCTCGCTCTTTTATTATCTCTTTATATTTTCCCCCAATCTACAAAATAAAGAGCAGTTGTGTATGTGTTTGTTTGCATGTATGTAATTCTGTTTGAAACTATGCGACAAATCAAACACACACGAATTGGTAATTTTCTTGATCGGTCTTGCCCTGGATGCATAACATCTCAAATTAAAAAAAAATTATACCTACAACTAGTGCAGATTTCATTAGTAGAGGATTTGATTCCCAGCCTCTAACTCAAGAGGAGTACTTCTAATTGTGTAATGATGTTACGTTTGTCTAATTTCTCAGGGAATATATAAAAAAAGTACGTATATGTATTCAAGTCCAGAGGACTTGGCCTGGCGCTGAAGAAAGGATATAGGAAAGAGGGAGTTGGCAAACGGGAGATAGAACCTTTAATCGAAAGATGTTACTCTTTCTCCTCAAGCTACGCCGGTTATCCTGCTAGTAAAATGTAAATATAAAAAAGTAAGAAAGAAAGCAAAAGAAATCTGACTGACTGAAAGTTTGACCTAATTATAAAAAAATTAATTTGACTGCCGACTCACTAATTTAGTCCTTGGTGATTGTGATGAATATTACAGTTTTGTTATTTGCCGGAGTTGCACTGAATTTGATGATGTAATATATTATCAATAGTTTCTATAATTTCATTGAATACACAAAACAAAATTGCAACAATCGTTTGCACGCATTATTATACTAAAGCTGTATTAACCAATTTCGTTTTATTTGAGGCTTTTTTATATATATTTAATTCATACAAAATACATATTGAAATATTAGGATTGCGTTATGTTTAGAAGATTCATCTTAACATTTAAATCAGCTGTAATTAAAAATTTACTGACGAATCTTTTCAAATTGTACCCACTTTTTTTTATTATTTCCACCCTCACCCACCAGATGTTGTGTGACCTCGCTCATATGTTTTATAATTTTCATCGTCTCGCTTCTGTCACTCTCGTTCTGTTTCCCAACAGTCAAATGAAATAAAACTGACTTAAAATTAGAAAATTGCAATAATGTAGCATAAGAGTAGAGACTGTCAACGACATTATGAAATATGTATTTAATCCTAATAAGAGAAACCAGACAGAGATGCACACACATATATAGGTTGGTTGTTTTTGTTTTACGGCATATCAAAACCAGACAACCACCAAGCAGAACCAGTATGGCAATAGAAGTCGTCGTCGAGCACCAGCGTAAGTCGTTCCACCTTCTTTAACTAGACTTCAAAATAAATGTCCGACCGTGAAGTACATTAATCAAATAAAATATGTGTAATAGAATATAAATTCCGACGACCGGAGCTCATCCCCCATTCATATAATCCAAGGAACTTATTTTTAACTTTAATGTTTTGTCAGATAAGAGAGATAACCAATCTCACCCTATTTTAATTTGAAAGTGTTGGGTTGGAGGGCTATCAGAATGTAGTTATGGAAACGGTCTTTGTAGTAAAAGAAACAACGATGACAATATTGAAGGGGCTTCAATAATTTTCAATAATGTATATTTATTTCTGTAAATAATGTGTCGTAAAAGATGGAAGGTGCGTGGGTTATTTACGAGAAAATCTCTCTTCGTCAGCGAGTGGAGGAAGCGTAGAAAGATCTCGAACGCTGATAACCCTCAAACACAATCCTTTCGCATTTCTCACAATACTTGAAAAAAACTACAGAATCCGTCTTATTCCAATTCTATTTAGATTAGATTATTAGATTTTTTTCAACATTTGAATTTAGCAGTAATATTTCTCTCCCCCCCCACGTTTATTTTTCTGTACCAACTTGTTTTTTCTTTATATATATATATATATATATATATATATATATATATATATATATATATATATATATATATATATATATGTTAGCAATTCATTCTTATTTACAAATAACTTAGGTTATATACTCAATTTTTGGTCCCCAATACCTATGCTTTGGTATTTTTAAAAATTTTGCACAAACATTAAAGATGATATGAGTAAAAAAAAGTAACAGAACGGTTTTTCCAGAAAAACTCCAGTTGCCACCCTAGGGGTGCCTTTTGGTTTGTTGTTTGTGTGTTTGTTTTTGTTTTACGGCATATCAACCCTTTTCAGGTTATTTAATACCGAATCCGGTGATTTTGAAGAACAATTTTTTTAATAGAGTATATATGTTTTTTTTTTCAAGTCAGTTTCTATTTAACCCATAGTTGGGACCCTAACAGGTACTACCACTCCGGGTCAGAGTGGACCTGGGAGCAATGGCAATTAAAGGGTGGCTCCACACACCCCACAACCCGCAAGCTAGGGCTTCACCATCGGGTATAGTTTAAGGTCATGTCCAGGACCACACACATATATAGATAGTATTGGAAGTGTTCAACCTTTAAAATTATAGAAACAAAACAGAATGAAAAAGTGTTTCGTTCGAAAATTATTAAGGCAGTAAATCAATGAATTTCACTGTATTAATTTGTGTTCACGAATTCATGTTGTTTCAGGGATCATCATTTGTTTACTATGAAACATTGTTTTGGGGATTTTAAAAGAAGGCATTTATATTGATTCTCAAGCAGTGCTGATCTCACATTGTTTCTTTTATAAAAAATACAATGTTCTGGGTATCGAATCTACTTTGACGCCCCGGATTAATTTAGATATTCGTGTTATTACTATACATATGCATTTCAATACTTACTACAAAAAATGCTAGTTATATTTTGGTGCCTTAAACCCCCCTCCTTTGTGCTGATGAGGAGACTATGTTCGATGGAACATTATTTGTCAGTTACTCTCAGTTATTGCCAATGTTATTAAGATGAATATCAGTTCTGAAACGATCGTACACTCAAATTGATTTTGTTTGTTTCTCCTTTTGAAACTGATTAATAATTTACAATTATTAATCTCCATACTCAATATTGATATATATATATATATATATATATATATATATATATATATATCTGTGTGTGTATATACATATATATATGTGTGTGTGTGCGTGTCTGTGTATAGAGAGAGACCGTACATGTACACACACATATATATATGCATATATATATATATATATATATATATATATATATATATATATACTATAATAATTAAATACCTAGAGAAACTATTGTTTCATCCTTTCTCCAGTGCAGGGTGTCACGATTAACACCAGTCGATAGATTCGAACCCGGCAACACAAGCCATCTGTGGCTTGATTAGCAAAGACCGTATCTATTCGGCTACCATTAAACGCTCGAAATAACATTGAATTTCAAAAAATATATATTTTTAAATGTTTTTTATTTCAGTCAGAGTGATATAATCGTTATACGATGATCTATGCATAAGAGCTAAATTGACCGATTTGATTCAACTGAAAGTGCTCAACGATAAGAAACGAGTTTCTAAAAGGGACTGAAATAATCATTTACTATGATAATTAAATACCTACAGACACTAGTGTTTCATCCTTTCGGGAATCTCTCTCTATATATATATATAGTAGGATAGAGAAAAAAGAGAGAGCGTACGGGGAATAGAAATATATAGTTCAAAGAATATTTTTTTCTTATTTGTGTTAAGCTAATGTTACGTGATTGGAACAACTTACTCCGAGCTCAGTGGATGGTCTAACCGGTCACATTCTTTTATAATAGATGAATATGACATATATGTAATGTTCTTATTCACATTATGGGCTACTAACGATGTGAGATCAGCACTACTTGAGAATCAATATAAATGTGTAATTAATGACATATTAATATAATAGAATTTGTAAACAAAACATTACCGCCAATAGTGTATCAAGGCGTAATAATTAAATGACAAAATTATACTTTTTCCATCTAAAAAAAAAAAGTGTTCCTCCGGTAATGTTTAGTCGACAAATCATATATATTGATTATAAGGCTTTACAACATGTAAAACATCGTTGAAATATTTTCTACACATATCTGGTGTACAATTAACTTGTAGATTAATTTAAAAGGATTTCTGTTACCTAGAGCACTTGTTGTTGACAAATGGTTGTCGAGTTAGAACTTGTTACGGTCAACATCCTTTTTAATCTAATGTAAATAAGTTTCTGTTGAGCCGTCTTCGTAAATAATCCAGTTATATCCAACTTCCACCTTCGCTGATTATGTTGTTTTGCCGCCTACCTGACGCTTATTAAGCCTTATCATAGAGTGTGCAATGAATAAATCTGTGAAATTCAAGCAGGTTTATACGTTTACATATTTGTATAGGTACGGGCAAAAATGGTGGAATAAAGATAGGGGGACATAGTTTTGAAAGCCGATTTATCATAATTTTTGTAGGTTACCGACTACGTTTTGATTGTATTTAAAAGATTAAAGACTAAAATTAATTTCTAAAAGAAAAAGAATGTGTGTACATGTAAAATAAAGGTCATGAAAAATGTTTCACGGCGAGCTTACCAATTCAACTAAATTTTGAAGTTAAATAAATTCATTGTAAAAATCCTTTAAAAGATAAATATGAGTTTTCTGGGTCTATTTCAAAGAGAATTAGTCAAGTAAAGGCCTAAGATATTGAAGTAAATAAAAAAAACACTCTTTTTGTACAAAAAATAGCTTACTTAGCGCCAAAAGCGATCGATTTTGCTTTTCGCAAAATCGATACAAACGAAGGTTTTGTAAACACGGAATGTACGAAGCCCAAAATTTCAGCCATTCGAAAGACTATGAAAATGACGTCATGTAATTAACAGAGAGTAAGGGGTGCTAGTTTTTTTTCCCCAGGCGTGTATCCGTAACATTTCTATCCTGAACGTTTGTATCACTTTTACCATTTTTGAATTTAATTATTTTTCTGTGTTCCTGTTTTAAAATATATTTTTTTAATTGTTGTTCAAGATTATATAAAAATTATGTTACGCTGAAAGTTTCACATTTATGCAAGCAAGAAAAATATTAAATTCTTACATATATAATATTTTTTGCGATTATAATTTTTTTGTGTGAAAATATTAAATAAACAATGCTTAATTCAATGATAATATCGGTAGTTCGAGGAATTAATTTTTCTTGGAGTTATATCAGATTCATTAATACAAACTTTAGGGGCATTTGTCGTAATGTTTCTGTAAAAATTAATTTTTTTAATTGTTATAATTTACGATGCTTTAGTTTCATAAAAAAGCAAAATTAAATTCATATATATTTTTTTACTACAGAAAATCATAACTTTAGTAAAGATATTTTTTGTTTGAATAAAATAATACATTTCCACGAAAATCTAAATAAAAATAATGAGTTCAATATTTTCCGTCATCATTATTTTATAAATACTTTTTTTTTATTACATTTTCACCCCAAACAAGGCACATTGCCACTTTGGTGTAGGGGGCTACTATCAGGGGAAACATCTACTGGGGTACTATGTAGGGATTAGGGCAGCGAGATGTTGGTTCACGTTGCACTTGAACTTATGCATGTCAGTACAGTTGGGGAAGCAGTGACCTGGAATGGAATTCCAAAGTCTAGCAGTTCTGGGGAAGAAACTACTGGAGTAGAAAGATCTTTTACATCTAGGGATCTCTACAGTGTGGGGTGGGATTTTGCAGCTTGTCGGGTCTGTCGAGGGTGTTTACGTCGTGGGGGCACAAGTGCTTGCAGTTCATCAGAGCATTCACCATTATAATACTTGTAGAACAGGCAGAGGGATGCAACGTTTCGACGATGGGACAGAGGCTGAAGCTTAGATGCCAGTTTAGGGCCTATCAGATTTGCGACTCTCTTTTGAACCTTGTCAAGAAGCGAGAGACTAGTAGCCGATGCACCAGCCTAAATATGACAGCAATACTCCATACATGGGCGAATGGTGGCCTTATAGAGGTACAAGATACTTTCGGGTGTTAGAAGTTTTCTAGCACGGTAGAGAGAGCCCACCTTCCTCGCAGCGGCCCTGGCAATGCTCTCGATGTAATTGTTCCAACTCATGTTTCCTGTGAACGTTAGGCCAAGGAGCTTGAGAGACGTACTCTCAGATAAAGAGTCGTTGGCCATTGCTATAGGTGGTAGAGAAGGTTTCTTGTAATTATTGAATGAAACCAGTTTTGTCTTGGCGGCATTGAACGTGACCATCCATTTTTGTCCCCATTCCACTACTGATTGGAGGTCATCCTCTAGTGTTTCTGCCATTACTTTAGATATATGTTCATTTGTTTTCCTGTCGTGCCTGCTTAAAATCTCATTAAAATTGGAAATTAACCAATTTGATGTTTGGTGAATTTTTAAGTAAAGGTAGGGGTCAAAATGTGTATACATTTTGAGCATCGGCATTCATTTTGCACATACCTAGTGTTTAGATGTACGTGATATCTTACAATATAGTTAATCGCTCATCAGTGATAGTACAATCACATTTGTGCTGGGTGTAAGGAGTTCAAATGCTGATCATTTTTTTAACTTATTTCGGCGCGAATACAGTAAAAAGGGAATAGGAACCGTTCTTGAATATTTAAATGCCTCCGATGTTTGTAAAAATGTTTACAATTATTAATAGTATTATTAATATTAAATACCAGTGAATAAATATTCCGTAAAGTTTAGTTTTTTAGTAAATATTTTAGAAGGTATTGTATAGACATATCTTTCGGTTTCAAAGTTCAAATATTTCAGATTTGTATTAAATTCAACGGATAGTAATTGAATACAAATTAAGCATGATCCTCTAAATTTCAACTTCTACTTAACACCTCTTACACTTAAGATTTAATTTTTAAACAGCTTTATGAGCAAAAACTTGTAATAGAACAAGTTTGGAGACATATAGATTAATAGGATTATGTCTTCGCGTTTATTTTCGTGATTTGTTTTATAGTATCTGAAAATGCAATGCGTAATCAATAATCTATATATCTATAAAAGTGAAATTGTCTGCCCGTGTGTGTACATTTCCCTACCAAACTACTCTGTCAATATTCAGTCTACAGACTCAAGATTTGACATAATTAGTATTGAGATTGGGGAAAATCTTTTTAATCGGTTTTCGGCCAGAAATTTCGCTGTCAAGGGGTCAAAGTTAAACGATTTGACATTTGAGAACTCTCTACCAAACTCCCCCGCCAACTTTGAGTCTAGACATTTGAGATTTGTGATGTAGGTTATTTGGGGTTGGATCAAACTGTTTAATTTGATTTGAACCCAAAACAATAAATGTTAAGGGGTTCAAAGTGGGGTCGCAGTTAAAAAAATAACCTCTGCGGGCAATTATTCAGCCAATCTTTGGTTTCAATATTTGAAATTTTACAGAAAGTGTATGCAGACATAGGGAAAAAGATTTGACCTTTGCGCTCTCTAGCAAACTATTCAGCCAATTTTGAGTCTAAATATTTCAAATTTCATATAAATGGTATTCAGACATGCAACAAGCTTTTTAATCATTTTTGGGTGAGAATTTAGCTGCCAAGAGGTTAGTTGAAAGAGTTGGCCCTTGCAGACTCTACCAAACTCCCCCGCTTATTTGGGGTCTAAATACTTGAAATTTTAGATGTACGTAACCTGGACATTAGTCAAAGTTTGTAATACATATACATATGTATATAAAATTATGAACATTATATAGGGCCGAGCAAAGCCGGGATGAACTGCTAGTATTCAGATAAAATTATAGTGAAAAACTGCCAAACTATTATTTATTCTTAAACAGTTCTACCAATAAACTAGAAATTTTAACTATTTTTTTCTTTTTTACTCTTACCATCACAATTTCCTCTTATTTTCAATAATCTCTATTTCCAAACTTTCACAAAAATCACTCGTCTAACTAAAACCCCTATCTACAATTTGATCACAATCTCCATCTGGGCCTAAATCTAAACGCAGATTCCATCTCTAAAATGTTATTTCCTAGTAATGCACGCCTGCGGAACTCTGCCCTGCTGGCTTACTTTCTAGCTGACTACAATATATCCGTCTTCAAGTCCAATGTAAACAAATTCCTGTTGAACCGCTTCCTTAAATAATCAAACTATACCCAAATTTCCACCACTAACAATTACTACGCGAGTGTTCATTTATCAACACTTATCCTCAAATGGCTTTCGGGCCTTGATGATTTGGTGCCTCATTTGTAAAATAAAAAGGTTATTTACCCTAGTAGTTGCAAAGTCATTTTCTTATTCAACATAGTGTCATCTATCGCTTAAGGTGAAGTCAGTTTCCTCTAAATCTCTTATGTTATTTCTGTTATGCATAAAAGAAAAGGATGGCATGACTGTGTTTTTTCAACCAACCGTGTTAATGAAATCGTATTGCTATTCTCCTCCGCGTCCACTACAGCTAGAAATCGAATATGCTGAAACAAAGGTCGTTTCTTTTAAGGCATCTATATGGAAATCAAGGACGTAGTAGTCACAACTAAGTAACAAATTGATATCCCGTATCATTTTACTTAGAGAAGATAATGTTAAGCGGATACTGACACCAACAATGTCATGCTTAAGTGCTATTCGTCTTAAAAATATCCCTTCTCCAATAAACAACGATGTTGCTCGCTTATAGTTACAGCTAATATATTTTGTTTTTGTGCGCGACTAATCACTTCTTTATGAGGCTCTGGCTGTTATGCCATAAATTGTCCGCTTAGGTAATATCTCGAACTTATTTGTTAAACAGTATTTCCATCGCTAAATGAATTGGCTGAAAGACCTGACGTTTTCCCGGTTTCACATTTTCAATACTTTCATTGTCATCGATGTCGGTGAAATCGCCCATTTTTTATTCAAATCGATTGACAGCCTGTTCAAGTCGGAGATGGAAGCTTTACATGCCTTCTTGCAGTGACTTAGTCCAGAATATATTGTAGTCTACATTGCACTGTAGAGAAATTACTTTTATATATAATAGCTTGAATTAAAGTTTTAAATTCAAATATCAAGTATCATGGTTTAGTTGTGCTCTGAACAGAAATATTCGTGTCTAACACGCCTCTATCATATCAAAGAACTCTAAGGAAGTAGACGTTCGCTGATAGGCGAATGGGAAATAGTAAGACAGGCAAGTACATGTAAAGACCCAGATGATCCATGTAGATTCTGTCTGAATGAAAAAGTCGCTATTCTATTCTTTAAAGTACCCCAACATCTATTAAACTATAGAATAGAAATCTCAGACAATTGCGTGAACAGGATAAAATTTACTCTAGGATTGCGATACATGAATAATTTTAAAATTGACAATAACAATTGATAATAAATAAATAAATAAATAAAAATAAAGCAAAATAAAAATATATATTCATATAATAAATATCTTTAAAATTGACAATAATAATAGAAAATAAATAAAATAAAAAATAAAAATAAAATTAAAAAAAATATATATTCATATAATAAATAATTTTCAAATTGACAATAACAGGAGAGAATAACTACATAAATAAAATACAAACATAACATAAAATAAATATATATATTCATATAATAAATAAATTTATAAATAAAACCAGTATAATATCCGAAATATAAACCAAAACACAAAAAAACTTATCTTACTACACCTAGGTTCCTACACACAAAAGAATATCTACCCTTTCCATAAAAAAAGCTCACAAAGGGAAAGGGTGAACATGATATCAACTGTACCTTTGTCCTACAAGTGTCCGACAATTTGTTGATTAGGATGTGCACGGTTACAACAAGAAGCTGATTAACTAACTAGAAATTTCAGTACAATGAGTTTATATGAAAATGGGCGGTAACCACAACTTTTTTCATAATCCTGATGAATTCTCACGAAGATAAAACGCGTAATATTCGGTGTATCTTAAATTGCTATATATGATTTATTATCTTGCTCTACCTATGTATAGAGCACTGTTGAAATAAATACTGATAATTAGCCATATATACACACACATATATATATATATAGAGAGAGAGAGAGAAAGAGAGAGAGAAATAGGTAGATAGATAGATAGATAGATAGATAGATAGTCAATTATATTCACCCAGATTGTGTGAAGCTGGTCCCATCCATTTTACCACTGCGTACCTTACGAAAGCCAAACGAGCCTGGCAATTCGAAGTCAACGCTTATGTAATCTCTAGCCATGTGTAATTCCAACGGCAAATTCCGTCGACTCAAAGACCTGGTGCGATTCCATGTCAGTTTTAACTATTTTCAGACAGGTTTTACTTTGTCCATCACGTCGCCTTTTCTGAGCTCATAGGAAAGCTGGGGTAATTGCTTTGCACACTCTTTGTTGGCGGCAAAAATCAAGACCTGGACGTCTATGGCGAATGCCTTGTAATGAGTTACCTTTTTTCAGCTGCAATATATATTGTGTTGTTTGAGAGAAAATGCTGCCATAGGACACATCAGATGCAACGCACGTAGTGTGGATCGAAAGTTCTCTGTTGGCTGCTTTAAAGCAGGCTCATTCGCACCAGCGCATAGTAGATCCTTAATTTTATGCCGCATCTTAGAGACGGGAAGACGACGTTCAAGCTACATTTGTGCTCTGATGTCCGGATCACCTTGAGCCGTGTCTGCGATGATGGTGCCAAGAACTTTTTTTACCCTTTTCCTCTTCAAAAACACCACTATTGAAAACAACATATGTTCAATCTGTAGCGAGTATTTTGTCGTCGAACCGTTTATTTTAAGCCCAATCTGCAATATAACATGGGGAAGCCCATTAATAGCAGTGTGGACATTAGCAAATATTTCACTGAGTAAGGCGATATCATTTGTGTAGTCTAGGACCTTCATGACGAAGTTGCGACTGAGAATGACACCCTTCAAGGCGAAGTTGCGACTGAGAATGACATCCCGAAATTTGTAAGGAATTAGAAATGGCCGAGTCAATGGCGTAATTGAAAAGTGTTAACGCAATAACGCACATTGCCAAACCACGGATCGTATTCCGAAGTGTTTAAAAGCTTTCCAGTACACCTGTATGCGAGATAATATTGAACCGTAGTGTTTTTAATAAACTGACAATTTAAGGCTGTATACCATCTGCTTGCATAACTTTCGAGAGCGTCAGTTGCATGAACGAGACCAATGAAACGAACATTTTTGTTTGTTTTATTTTGTAAAATATGTCTGATACACAAGGTGGGATTAATCGGTTTGTATACGTATTTCTATCACTACTATTCTATAAAAGGAACTTTGTGTGTGTGAGTTCGGTCCCTATGGACTCGAAAACGGTTTTATGAAATTTCACACAAACATACTTTAAATGCCTAGCAGTGTTCTTAGGTTTTGTATCGGAATATCTTCGATAAGCATCGATAATCGATAATCGACACATCCGGTGAAAGAATGGAACAGTTCGATTTTGACCAAAGTTAACACCTTACACAGCCTAACAAGTGTACTTGAGAAGTTTTATTACAAAATTCCAAAGGCAGGCATATAAAATGAACAGTAAATTCTTTAATGTCGTTCATAATGTAATAGCGTTCGAAATGAACGTTTTGTTTAATACACACTTGCCATCTCATTTTTAACTTAAAGTCAAGGCATTCACATAGACCAGGTATATAATATCAACAGTAGTTTCGTTGATATGGCAGGAGCGTGTTTGAAATAAATGTTTTTGTTTAGAGCACAATTGAATATTTGACTTTTGCATTTTAAACTTTAATTCAAGTCATTATGTATAAAAATGATTTTATAAAATCAACCATTGTTTTTTAAGGTGCAACGTAAACAAAAATGTATTGTGGAATGCATAGCTTCATTCCAGTGCACAACGATGGGTCCCCGACTAGAGCAGGCAATCGATTGATTTGGTTGAAATATGGGCGATTTCAACGATTTTCATGACAATAAAATCTGCGAGTGTGAAACATTCGATGATCATCATTCAATTCTTGGCAACGTCGGGTCTCCCTGCAAGTAGAACACATTTTTAAAACCTTTCATTATTACAAACATGTGTACCTACTTACCCATGTGAACAATATAATACGTGGTTGTTCGATAGGTTTCGTTAGTAACAGGATAACATTAACACATTCTTATTCTTAGATTTTTCATCTCTTGACATCAATGAAGAGCGACGCACTTATGGAACTGTCAGAAGTCTTAAATAAGAAGAAATACTGGAATTATGTCATAATCCTCATGGAAGCTATGAATAGAATCAGTATCTAATTTTTAGGAGATCCCTTTGGGAATTTACATAACCGCGTTGGAATCCTACTTTAAAAGCGTGAATAATAATTCTATATGAAACCGCTGAATATTAACAAATAAATCAAAACAACATTAAAACACTTCGTTTTCTTTCTTTTCTATCTTCACCATTTGTTGTTAATTTATCCACCTTAGAGTGCGCATGCCTAGATATGTGCACTTATACGCATGTGTTTAAATTCCCGTAGATTTTTTTTAATCTTTTTGATAAGTGCAAACCCTCCTTCGAGAGATCTATTTTAGATGCATTTTCTGCACGAAACCATTGATGCATTCAACTTCCAAATGCGCCAATGAAATGCAATCCCCCTTTCAGTTTTCTTTTTTCTTAACTGATCATCACAACAGATATTACCCAAATGGTTTCCATTAACAAATGCATGTGTAAACGAGAAAACTGCATCTTTTATTTCTGAACGCATCTTAATTGTTATTCTTAGGTAAGCAGTCGTCATGTGGGGGTGCCGCTCGGAGTACTATTTTCTGCTTTACCAGAGTACAACATCAACTTCATAACATAGTGATAGATAATCAATTCTGTTTCATACACTAGTTTTGTCACGAAAACAAAATACTTTGCTAGTCTTCCTTGGCTTTATCGCTACTTTTATTGCAGATAATTGATTGCGTTTCATCATTTAGCTGTAAAATATTGTCAGGACGGTTATATGCAAATACCGAACTGAGCGAAGTGACATAACGTAAAGAAATAAAGAAGACTATAAACAGAAGAAAGCACGTTTGAGAAGACGATCATGTAAGAGACGTGGATGACGTTCGAGAGCACGTCATAGAAAGCGAATTTTGGGTCTAAACACGTGAAATTTTAAATGTAGGTTAATTAGACATGGATCGAACTTTTAATTTGATTTGAGCCCAACTAAGTAAATGTTCAGGGGGCAAAGTTAAAATAATGCGGGATCTACCAAATTACTTAGACAATTTTTGGTGCAAAATTTTGAAATTTTTAATAAAGGTTATTCAGAGATATGGCAAGCATTTTAATCGGTTTGGGTCGAAAATTTGAGCTGCCTAGGGATCAAAGTTCAAAAGATGATACCATTGTAGTATCTAACAAATTACTCAGCCAATTTTGGGTCTTAACATTTAAAATTTATACATAACGGATATTTAGACATACGACAACTATTTTAATCAGTTTCGGGTCGTCAATTTGGTTGCCAAAAGGTCAAAGTTGAAAGCGTTTACCTTTGCAGATTCTAACAAATTCCTCCGCCAATTTTGGATTAAAAGACGTGAAATTTTAGATGTAGGTAACTTGAGCATGGGTAAAACTTTTGTTTTGATTTGAGATCAAAATAATGAATTTTAAGTGGTCAAATTTGGGGTCAAAGTTTTAAAAAATGACCAATCCGGTCTCTACGAAATTACTCAGCCAAAATGTTGTCTAAACATGTGAAATCTTACATAAAGCGTATTCACATTAATGACAAGTTATGAACAGTACATAGGGCCCGGACAAAGCTGATCTGAACTGCTAGTATATGTATAATTTAATAATTTATTATAGTAAATAATTACACACACATACACGCACACACACACACACACATATATATATATATATATATATATATTTATATATATGTTTATATGGTTTCATCCAACTGTGGAACAATTAAAGATACCATAGATTTGGGGCCGCGGGTGTTTATTTGCGATGTAAATACGATCTAAGCTGGCAAATATTGTCTCAACAAACTCCGAAACCTTTCCACATAAACTAGTACAATATTAAAGAAGTAAGAAGACACACTGTGGACAGAGAGAGAGAGAGAGAAAGAGAGAGAGAGAGAGAGGAATAGAAAAAGAGGAATATCATAGTTGACAGAACGCGACTGAAATACAGTATAAAAGCGTTATAGATTTCGCCGCGGGAGATAAACAAATACATTTGAAATCAAGTAACATCATTTTATTGGCAAGTAAAGAATCCGACCAGCACTTACTCAGGTACGATATCGATTGCTGAAGAGGGCATAAGTGGTGTAATGTATATTTACCTTGACTGCGAGATCGGCTAAACGATATCTATTCAAAATAGAAAACGATATCTTAATCAAAACAATATGCTTTAATTTTGGAAAGCGTATTTATTTATAAAAGAAAGATGGAGTACGGTATTCGCATCTGCGGTGGTGCTGCTCAGAACATCCTTTCCTGCATAGACAATGAACAAAACCGACTTTGAAATTTGGCGGGCGACGTCATTTTCTCTTCCCTGTTAGGCTTATGGCATAGAAAAGACATTGCGGGCCTTTAAGGCATTCGCGGTAAACTCTCGTCTACCTACAATCACTATCAGCGAATTCCCTCACGCTGTATCTTTGCCTAAAACTAAGAAAACATTACATAAGTAGAGTTTCTTTTTTTTTCACGGAGTTCACCACTTATCAAGGCCCAATGGCTACTCGGGGATAAGGGTTATTGTGTGTACCGTAATCAAAGGGATAGTGTAGCAATAGTATTGGATAAATAGTAAGTACTTAGGGGGGCGGTTCATCAAGAATTTGTTTGTGTTGGACTTGAAGACATCCAGGTTGAAGTCGGGAGGGAAACAGGCAAGCGGAACAGAGTTCCACGGGCATGCAGTTCTAAGAAAGAAGCTTTGTTCATGGAATCTACGTTTTGATTTAGGCACAGATAGGGAGTGGGGAAAATTATTGACGGTGGTTTCAGCTAGTCGGGTGTTTTTTTTTTAAAGATTGGCGAGTGGGGACCAAAGAATGGAGCTCAGACGAGCACTTGCCATGGAAATAACGATAGAACAGGGACAGTCTCTTCTGTGGGTATGAGGTTGCAAGGTAGAAAAAAGGCATCCCCCACCAAGCCACGAAGTCTATTTTGTACTCTGTCAAGGCCGGATAGGCTGTTTTTAGCAGCTCCCGCCTAGATGTGGCAGCAGTACTCCATCTTTGGCCGTACTTGGCTCTTATATAGATAGAGAATTGCATCATTAGTGAGATATCTTCTCGAACGGTAGAAGGATCCCACCATTTTCCCAGCGACCTTGGCCACAGACTTGATATATGTGTTCCATTTAAGATCAGGAGTAAAGGTCAAACCCAGGAGCTTATCAAAGAACTACTCGCTTGTGGAACAAAATACCACGGAGCTGTTTCACGTGCATATCAGATTAAGGGAAATAGGTTTAGCAGTTTTTTGTGTTTCTTGTTTGGCAAATAGGTATCGGTTACCATTCCACATACAGAGCATGGTATCTCCATATTGTCACCTACTTGGTATTGACAAGCTGAAATGATTCTCATTTGGGATTATCTAACGAAAACTAGTTTCATACATGATAATGTTTAAACCTATCTAATTATTTCTTTTTAAGACTAGATAAAATTTGTCAAAAACGTTTTTTGTCTGTCTGTCTGTCTGTCTGTCTGTCTTTAAACTACCTCTTCCGAAACTAAAAGTCGCAGAGCGGCGCTAGGGATCTCAAATGATTTGCTTTTGTTATGGGCTGTTCTTTTCTTAGTCTTTAGCCGCTTAAAATATTGTCATGGGTTTAAAATTGAAAAATTTTTCATATATTTTGTACATTAATTTTTATTTATCTTATATTCTTAATCAGTTCATATGCGTATCACGTTGGTACAGTGGAAACGTGACCAGCTTTGTATGCTTCAAGTTCGATTCTAGCTGACGTCCCTCTCGACATTTTTTTTTTTTTACTTTTGAAACCACGACTATAATAATATATACGAAATCTGGACAAATTACAATATCATATTTAAGCGTATTTTATTCCCTGGCAAAGCCGGCGCATCCCCACTAATATATATATATATATATATATATATATATATATATATATATATATATATATATATATATATATTCTTATTTGTAGTATTCCCAATTTTACTGGGTTTATATAACTCAGTAATCGTTCATATAGCAATAAATTTTAAGCCAAAAAGAGATGACTTAAACTGTAAGCTACAAAATTATCAAATTTGTAAATTCTGACTTGATTAAAAGTCTACAAAATTAACAATTAGGATGTATTTCTGAAATTTATGAACTTTACATGACCCGACGATTTTGTTTCGAAAAAAAAAAATTACGGAAAAGGGGTGAAGATAGTATAAAATGAAAGATACAGTATCATCCAGAAGTAATCGCATTCTTACTAAAACTAGGAACAAAATAATAATAATAATAATAATAATACACCAATATATTCACCAAAATAAGGAACAAAAATTGTATCACAGCACTTGTGTCCTCCTCGATGTTGATATTATTGATTGGTAGGAAAAGCAGCAAAATCCCACCTCATTACATTTTTCTCACGTTCACCTCTGACAAGACATATCGCCACTTGGACATAAGGGGCTGCCATTTAGGACCCTGTCTCGGAAAGATTAACAGGATGTTGGTTTACGTTACATTTAAACTTCTGTATAGCATTACAATCAGGACATCATGTCGCAGGAAGGGAATTCCAAAGTCTAACTGTTCGAGAGCAGAAACTATTACAGTAGAAAGCTGTCTGGCATTTAGGGACCTCAATGTTACAAGCGTGTAAGTTTGTCGCTTGGCGAATTAACCAGGATATGTACATTTAGTGAGAACAAGTGCAACAAGTTCATCAAAGCGGATTCCATAAACATTTGTAAAAGAAGGGAAGAGATGCTACATTGCGGCGATGGGACAGGGGTTTGAACCTAGTTGACAAAGTCGGACCTATTAGATTGAAGACTCTTTTTTAGACCCGATTCAAGAGAGAGAGAGAGAGAGAGAGAGAGAGGGGCGATTGGTAGACGCACCAGCTCAGATGTGTCAATAATAATCCATGCCTGGATGACTGGTGACTTTGTAGAGGCACAGGTCATTCTTACGTGTGAGTAATCTTCTAGCGGGATAGAGGGAACCCACCTTCTTTGGAGCAGCCCGTGTAATATCCTTAATGTATTTGGTCCAGTTCATATTGCATGTGAATGTTAAGCTGGGGAGTTTAAAAAAAGGGAAACTAAGTAGGATATAATTTGTCATAGATATCGGTAGTTGGAGTGGCTTCTTCCTTTGTTAAAGGAGAGCAGCTTTATCTTATTAGCGTTAAATATTACCATCCATTTAAGACCCTATTCCATACCATTCCATTACTGTCTGGAGGTCATTTTCCGAAGATTCTGTCATTGTCTTGAATTTATGTGCATCCGTTCTTCCCTCATAAATTTTATAGTGCGTTGTATCCTCGGCAAATATACCCCTCTAGGGCACGATATTATCAAGGATGTCGTTAACAGGAATAATAGTGGTCCAAGGATCGACCCATAAGGTACTTCTTAATTAATGTTATGCTGTTTGAATGTATGTCCATTAATGGCAATCTGGATAATCCTATTGTCTAAGAAGGATATTTGAAGGTCTTATACTCTAATAGTTTCTTATATCGGAAATCTAGACTTTGCAATTCTCTCTAACCCGCAGAAGCTTAAATTTAATGGAACAAAAATATTGCTGCTTAATTACCCAGCCTCCTGTTATACGTGATCTAAAATAGTAGTTCCTTACGTCCAAGAAATAGTATGCCTTGTTTGGTGTGAAAATGAGCAAAAAAATCAGATTAGAAACAGAAAGAGCATCAAACAAAATAGAAACACTAAAACAACAATAAAATTTAAGAGTAACTCAGTACGATGGGAGGTTCATCGGCTGGTCTTGAAACATTTATATTTCACTCAAAATAATGAACAACAATTATATCAATATGTTATGGTCTCGTAAGGGTCCGGAAGAAAAACGCAACTTGGTAATTAGTCGAAATAAAATATATTGAACAGAAAAGAAGATGCAACAAATGTGCGGTTATAGGTCAGTCTAACTGCCAAGTGTGCATGACTTCTCCGTAACTTTTTTGATGACGCAGGGAGACGTATTCTCCCGGTCTTTATTGTAAATCTAATAATTTATTTTTATCCGTGATATAGACACACCAGATACGCAATATAACACATATCTAAGATACTTTATTTACTTGAATATGAATGAAACAAAATATCATATATACAAGAGAGCAATAAGTAATACATTCAATATCGATGATCTTATAGTTAATCAATCAACTGTTATTTTCAAAGGCATGGTGTCCTGAATAACGCTTTAGATACCAAAAGCAGCGTGAAATCATTAAATATTACTGAGAGCTGCTAAAGTTATGAACGTGTTTGTTTGCCAGCAGCTAAAACGTCCGTAATTGTTGAGTACCGCTACTTCATTAAATATTATCAAAAGTTAAAAATAAATATTTCATAACGTATATGTAAGAAATACTAAGCCTACATGTCATACGTGGTTTCATAGAACATAGTTGTATACATTTATCAAGTAATTCTGAACATATGGGTTAATCATAAAAAATCGAGAATGGCCAATAAAGATTATAACGGAGAATATAAATATCTTAACCACGTATTTTTACATTCCTTTCATCACGAATTGTTTTTTGTCCCCCAACAAAAGGAGAGTGGACCTGTAAATTTACCCTTGTCCGTTCGTCTGTTCGTCCGTTCGTCCGTTGGTCTGTCTGCACTTTTCTCAATAACTACACCTTGGAATTTTTTTAAATATTGCACAAACATTAAACATGATATGAGTATAAAAAAGTTACAGAACGGATTTTTCGGAAAAACTCCAGTTGCTTCCTTAAGGATACCTTTCGGCTTAAAATGGCTAACATTGAAATTTTGTGTTCATTTAAAAAGAATGATTCCTTGTATTTTTATAAAACTTTCTGAAAAAGTGTAACTAACTGATTTCTTGATAACTTTGTTCGTCTATACTTCGCGATAACTCTTAGGTGGGCCTCGGGGGCTCTTTAAGGGCTAATAAAAACACTCTATTTTAGGGACTATTTTACAATATTTGTCCAAAATGTTCTATGTATGTCTATTTAGCAGTTTTGCATGGTACTGAACACAAATTTAAATATGTTAAGACCTTGGGGACTTTTGGGGATAAATGAGAACGGAGGGAAATGATGGACTTAGTCATTTCTTTTTTTTTTTTTTGCATGGTTCATTTTAGGATTATTTTGCCAGTAAGTCAATTAATCTCCTATATGGCTGAATAGTTTTAAAAACAATAATACTAATGTTCTTAAAGTGATCTTCAGTTGTTTCCCATGAACAATGTTTCAGAGATTAAAAAACAAAACAGTATATTAAACCATGGCTCCCCAGCAGTGTTGATAAAACACCACCTTCCTTTCAAATACATGAAAAAAATTATTTTTAATGCTGGATCTAGTTTTTCCTACAGATAAATTTAGGCTAACCAGTTCATGTCATTAAAAAAATTATATTTCTTGTCTCCTCCATTCCTTTCGCCACAAATTTATGTGCCTATTTATGAACTACTCTTTTTTATATAGTGTTTAATAGAGAATTAGTTCTATAATATTGTATATGAAAACTGCATGAATTGAAATAAATTAAGCGTATTTTACGACTGACAATGTCGGGCGCCCTCCTGCTAAATATTAAATAGAGTTCAGTTCGAAAGGGTCTCTGAACAAATATTAATTTAAAAATATAATTAAAAAAAACATTTTAATCGTTCATTCACAATTTTTTTTAACCCTTCGAACTTGGGAAGGTTTTTGGAAAAAAACTTTGTTCATGGAATTTTATTTAGTTTTAGGTACACCGATAAATATACAGCATAGTGACGCTGACACACCGGTTCCTATTAAATCACCGGAGTTAAACAGTGCTAAAGTGGGGGAAACATTTGGGAATTACAGCAGCTGTATGTTCTCTCCGCTTATCTCGGCATAGCACTTCTCCTTGCTGTTGGACTCAAGAAGTGCCGATTCAGGAGCTGTGTGGTTGAAGATTTCGCGACCCTTGCCTCATAATTACACACGCAGCTACACTTGCAGTGGGTGGCCATTTTCTTTCGAGACTGACCAGAGGCTTTCACAACAGGGAATGGAGTACTGTTGCCACATCTCGGCAGGAGCTGCTAGAAAGGAATTGTCCTGCATTGATAGAGATCAAAATAGACTTCGTAGCCTCGTAGGGGATATCCTTTTCTCTTCCCTGCAGCCTCTTTCTCACAAAAGAGATGTTGCGAGTTTGTCTCTACTTTATCATTATTTCATGGCAAGTGCTCGACTGAGCTCCAATCTATAGTCCCCCACTCGCCAAACTTTCACAAGAAACACTAGTAGAGCTGAAACACCATCAATAATCCCCCCACTCTTTATCTGTGCCTAAATCTAAACGTAGATTCCATCAACAAAGCTTCTTTCTTAGAAGTGCAAGCTTCTGGAATTGTCTTCCGTCTTCTTGCTTTCCAGCTGATTACAATATGATTGTCTGCAAGTCCAACGTAAACAAGTTTTTGATGAGCCGCTCCACTTAAGTTAACAAATTTACCGAATTTCCATTACTAACGATTACTATATTGTTCAATTGACTACTGTGCACTCTTAATCCTTATCCTTGAGTGGGCTCTGTGCCTGGATACGTGGTGATGCCTATGTAAAAAAAATCAAATAACTTTCATAGGAATAACAATTGAGAGGCTAAAAATATTTCTATTGTAAGAAATGACTTATAGAGAGCAAAAGATCATCGTCACTGCTACAGGAAATGCAAATTAAAATATCTTTAGATATTATTTTGGTAGAGAATAATTTAGTCACGGTTCATACAGAAATCTATTTTCGTCAGAAACATTAAATGGTAAAATTCTATTTCAGAAAATTTATTTTATCAAATAAACCTGACAGAAAAATATAAGAAAACATATTTCTAAATCCGACGTGAATGCAACTAAGAATAAAATAGAAACAAAAAATATTTTTAATTCGTTCAATGTTTTTTTTAATTTTTTTTTTCTTTCTCTGATTTAAAAAAAAATAACTCGCTTTCTCGAAGCAGTAAATAAGTATGTCTATTTTGGATTGCTAACAGGAAAAATCTCGACGGAATCGAATCCACCTTGAGGATTTTTTTTTATTTCGGATGTCACGTCTTATCGTTCGTAGCTATTTTCAGATATGATGTTAGTTCATTCTCCATTAAAATATACGTTTCTCCTGGTAAGTCTCCGCTTGATAACGATGTAAAAAAAATCTTTATCTTTATCTTTATCACATAATTGGCTTTTAACCCAGAGGCAGTCCAGCTTATTGCCTATCTCCTCTATATACCCATGTCTTTTCGAATCTCGAAATGTGTGGCTTAAAGCATTGTCACTTCAACTATAGTGCGTCTCATATATATAACATCATTATTGAATCTTTACAATGTACACAAATATGGCAAAATCGAGTCAGCAAATGTCTTCTCTAGATGAGTTGACGTTTACTGTACATCGTAGTACTTGTTCGTGGCGTCTTATTCCGTAATAACCATAAGTACGTAGAATTCTACGCGTACACGTTTCCAGCAAACATATCTAATAAAAGACTATGGTCTTTTTAGGAATCAGTTCGATGCAAAAGTGTCTGCCGGTTTGCAGAAAGGGAATTTTAGACAATTGTGTCACGACTTATCAATGCCGAAGATTACTCGAGGATAAAGTTAAATGAGTGTATGATAGTTATCGAGACCGCGTAGTGATCGTCAATAGCGGGATTTTGGTATAATTTGATTATTTAAGGGAACGGCTCAGCAAGAACTTGTTTACATTAGACTTTAAGGCAGCCATAGTGTAGTAAAGATGAAAGCAGGTCAGCAGGTCAGAGCTCCACAGTACTAGGAAAGAAGATGTGTTTATGGAATCTGCGTTTAGATTTACGCAGAGATGGATAGTGAGAGAAATTGTAAACCTTCAGTAATACCTTGATCAATAATGCTCTTCGAAGTGATACCATAAACAGTTGTGGGGAAATATCATGAGCTCACATTATGATTGGGAGGATTATTGATGAAGATCAAGTCGGCATTAATTAATAGTTTATTTTGCATACATTACAAGTTATCTAAGTGAACATGTAGATATAAATATTTGTTTTGTAAAATACACTAAACGGGCTTTGTTTTTCATGAAAAAATTAGATGCGTCTGTCTTTAAATCATGGTCAAAGTTAGCTGCTGCTAAATCAGGGGTTCTGAACCTTATTTCGTTAGTCGACCCCCTGAAATCTATTTATTTATCTGTGGATACTAACTGTGCACAAAGAATGTTTTTTAATCAAATGAATTATTGTTGATATATGTATGGAGTCTTCATGGAAATAAAATGTATGTACATCATATTTAAAATGTTATAAATGACACAGAAAACACTAAAACGGATTAAAACCTAAGTTTAAGTACTACATCCGCTGTTCTCATCAATCTATCAGACTCTCTATATAGTACTTACCAAAAGTACAACCTTTTATTTTTTAACTAGAAAATATGAAGAGCTACGAAAACAGGATCGGTACTATTAAAATAAGCGAACTTTATGATCACGGATTTATTTTTCTACATGTTTTTTTTGTGAAACTTTTACAAAGGGCGCGATAGATTAGAGCTGAAAAGAGCACTTGTCATAAAAGCTATAGAGCAGAGAGAGACGTGTAACGTCTCTTTCGTGGGAAAGAGGTTGCAGGGAAGAGAAAAGGGCACCACCTATCAGGATGCAAAGCCAGCTTTGAACTCAATCAAAGCAAGATTGTATTTTCAAGTAGCTTCTGCTCAGACAACAGTTCTCCATTCTCTGACGTATTTAGTTCTTATAGAGATAGAGAAGTGCATCGGCAGTAAGATACATGCTGCAGTAGCAGAATGATCGCACTATTTTGCCGGCAGCCGTGACAACAGATTTGATGCATGTTCTCTATTTCAGATCAGGAGTGAATGTCAGATCTAGAAGATCGTCAAAACATGCTGCTGCTCCAAGATGAGAGCCATTCATTTCTGTTGGTGGCAGATGGGGGTCGGAGCGTTGATGACGGAAAGAGAATAACTTGGTTTTAGATACATTAAAATTAATCAGCCTCTCCATTGCTACGCGCTCAAGATCAGAAGAGAGAGAATCAAAAGATATTGTTAATTGTCGGCCTTTGATATATTGTCATATATTGATGTGTCGTCAGCATAAATGCACACGGATGGCCAAAACATGTTATTTGAGAGATCAATGATTAGTATTACGAAGATAGTTGGACCGAAGATGGAACCCTGAAGGTCACCAGTGATGAGCTTCTTGTTTCTGCCCATCAATTGCTACTCTTATAAACCTATCTTGGAAATCTTGTGAAGTAGACATTTATGCTATACCCTATCAGAAGCTGTTTATATAACAAGAGCAACTGTTCTATAAACGAAGCCTCCATCGAGTGATTCACTAATCATGTGTGATAACACGATTAGAACATCCGTTGTAAACTTAGCAGAACGGAACACATATTGCATGTTACTGAGTAGGTTTTTTTCTTGGGTGGTTGCCAATTCTTTAGTTACCCTAAATTCTAGACCTTCCGTATGATGATGCACAAGCGACTGATTGGTCTGTACTAAGAAGGAGATTATTGATCTCCCAAATTTTAAAATACGGGGCAGACTGATGAGGTTTTTCAAACTGTTGGGAAGCATTTCTATTTAAGACGACGTTTAAGCAGCTTTGTAAGTACAAGGGCTAGTTCCGGTTAAAGCTTTTTGAACACTATAATTGGAATGCTGTCAGGTCAGTTGTTTCACTGGAATCAGGAGTTTTGATAAGTTTCGCAACATTACGCACAAATATATGTATGTCATATACCGGGTTTTCAATCACCGGAGGATACGCTGTCCTAATCTCAAAGGGCAGAAATTGTTTTAAAGTCCTTAGCAAAGAGTCTGGCTTTATATAATGCTTACGAGATTACCAGAAATATTTTGGTGGTAAGAATATAAGACTGTTTGTTATTCACCAAAACTGCTGCTCAGTTATTTTTAACTTGACACACTGGGCATAGACCCACTCGCGGTATTTATTACTCTTTTTTACACTGAGTGCTAGCAAGTCTTATTGCAATTTTAGTTTCAATATATCTATTTTCTTAAAAGTAACTGAAAAAAGGTGTTTCTATGCGCAATGGCAGCGGTATATGCTGGAGATAAAAATGCTGCCTGTTGGTCTGTTGTTGGAATTTTTAGGAGAGTATGAATCGGTCTATAGTGACAGTTAATCATTCAGTTAGGTCTGATACTATAGCGAACACATTCATTTTAAACATGGAGATTGTTATTACTTACTAATATCTCTCCGTCTTTCTCTCCTCTGATCTTGAGATCGTGGTACAATGGGGAAAGGAGTGGCTGGTTACTTTTAATGCATCTAAAACCAGGTCTCTCTCTTTACATCATCAACGTTCTGATCCCCATCTGGCATCAACTGATATGAATGGCTCTCGTCTTGAGGAGGCCTCTAGTTTTGACAAGCTCCTGGGCTTGACCTTTACTCCTGATCTTAAATGGAACACGTACATCAAATCTGTTGCCAAGGTCGTTGGAAACATGGTGGGATCCTTCTATCAATCCAGTAGATATCTCACTACTGATTTAATTCTCTATCTATATAAGAGCTAGGTACGTTCAAGGATTGAATACTGTTGCCACTTATGGGCAGAAGCTGCTAGAAAGGGCTTGTCCTGCCTTGATAGGGTTCAAAATAAACTTCGTGGCCTCGTAGAAGATGTCCTTTTCTCTTCCCTGCAACCTCTATCTCACAGAAGATATGTTGCGAGTTGGTCTCTGCTGTATTGTTATTTTCATGAAAAGTGTTCGACTGAGCTTCAATCTATGGTCTCCCCCTCGCAAAACTTTTACAAAAAACACTGGTAGAGCTAAAAACACTATCAATAATTCCCTCCACTCTTTATCTATGCCTAAACCTAAACGTAGATTCCATGAACAAAGCTTGTTTCTTAGAAGCGCACGCCTGTGGAATTGTTTTCCGTTTTCCTGCTTTCCGGCTGACTACAATATGGTTCTCTTCAAGTCTAATGTAAACAAGTTTTTGATGAGCCGTTCAACTTGTTAACAAATTTACCGAATTTCCATTACCGACGATTACTATATTGTCCAATTTTTACTGTACACTCTTTAACCCCCCATACTCGAGTGGCCTCTTGGCCTTGATAAGTGGTGATGCCTATGTAAAAAAAAATATCACTCTGGTTAATTTAAGACATTTTCATTTTAGATTATTAATACACCATTTATATTTTTCTGTAATATTCTCAGGCCTGTAGTTACCTTGGTGATTTCCTACGAGTATAAACATGAAGTTTTCTGTGTATCTTACTCGTCATAGATTCTTATACCAATGCAAAGATCTACCCACGTATTGGGTACTGTAAAAGAAAATGCTGAAAATACGCATATACAATAAATTATATGACTTTACGACGTTTTATGTGTATATACATAAAATAGTATACAATCTTCTCTACTCCAAAACATTTGAGTTTTTGTGCATTTGTATTCATAGTAAAATCCTTTTTCTATTTATTTAGAAAGGAAGACCAACATTCTTTCATATGAGTCGTGTAATTGCATTCATCTACAAGAGCTCTAGCTAATTTGCATATTCTTTTAAACATCCATTTTAATTAATTCCCTATCATTTTATGCGGTTTCTTTTGGGATGATCATCTTTAGTTAACTATCACGTGTAATTATATTCATGCAGATATTCTACATTATTTATACTCGCGTAATATTTGCGTAAAAAGTTTATAGTAAACACGAACGTCTTTCTATATGTATTTATGTATGCGTATATATATATATATATATATATATATATATCAAGTTTGATTTTTAAAGGTCGTTACTTCCAATGTATACCGCTTTCGTTTAACGGGTCTAGATTATTATTTTAAAACCATTCACCGTTAATTTTTAGTTAAGCTCAATGTGTCTATTTAATAAATACAGAGCATATATAGTGCAAAGATTTGTTGAAAATTCAAAGACTCACGTTTTCTTTTTTATAACCTTCGTTTATTTCCTGGGTTTTTTTCCATTACAGCTGTTTCATTAATGAGTGGCATTTTTACGATTTATGTTTCCGTAAAAATATCCTGTCCCCATCAACTTCTTCGGATGTTTATCCATTAGATTTTTACAACAAATGGTATATTTTTAACATGCTGGACATCGTATTCGGGTAATAAGATTTCCACAGACATGCTTCCTCACTTCCTCCATCTTTTGGTGTTATGCAAAAATAGTTTTTCGTTTTAACCCGTACTTCCGTATTTTTATTTTTACTTATTAATTATTTATTTTTGTTTTAATTTTCCTTTTTTTTCTCCAATCTCTGCCCCCCTCGCCAATCTTTCACGAAAAACACCCGTCTCGCTGAAAACAATGTCAATAATTTTCCCCACTCTTTATATGTGCCTAAATCAAAACGTAGATTTCATGAACAAAGTTTCTTTCTTAGAAATACAGGTCTGTGGAACTCTCTTCCGTTTGCCTGTTTCCCACCTGACTACAACTTGGATGTCTTCAAGTCCAACATAAACAAATTCCTGATAAACCGCCTCTTAAGTAATCCAATTTATCAAATCTCCATCATTAACGATTACTACGATATTATCCCATTGATTACTGCACACGCAATAACCCTTATCCCCGAGTGGCCTCCGGGCCTTGATAAATGATGACTACCACGTAAAAAAATTACTCGCATGAAAAATATATAATTTAGGTAATATCTGCTTTTTTGGTTAATACGAGGAATGATTTAAAGTATTTCCTCCTATTTTTTAATTCCACATCAATTGATCAAAATGATTTGCAAATTTCTTTGTTATAGTAATTGAACTCATGCATTCATAATTTGATAGTTTCCTTTCTTTCTTGCAGATATCGACGGTATGAGATTCTGAGAAGGCACCCCATGTCATGGGCGTGGTCAAGGGCGTGGTCAAGGGCAGAGATGCGTTATTGAATATCTGATAAAGATACATTAAAACTGGTGGCAACTATGCAGAAAAATAAATTATGGGACACACATGTCGCTCATTTTAATTGTATCACTCCCGTCTTAGTAGCTCTTCAACTTTTTGAGTAGAAAAATAGGAGGCTTTACTTTTTTGAACTACCCTCGTATGACAAAACGCGTTATGACACACATGCTCAGCCACTGTTAGTACATAAAGAATGGTGATGACCATGTAGAAAAATAAATCCGTGATCATAAAGTTCGCTTATTTTAATAGTACCGATCCTGTTTTCGTAGCTCTTCATATTTTCTAGTTAAAAAATAAAAGGTTGTACTTTTGGTAAGTATTGTATAGAGAGTCTGATAGATTGATGAGAACAGCGGATGTAGTACTTAAACTTAGGTTTTAACCGTTTTAGTGTTTTCTGTGTCATTTATAACATTTTAAATATGATGTACATACATTTTATTTCCATGAAGGCTCCATACATATATCAATAATAATTCATTTGATTAAAAAACATTCTTTGTGCACAGTTAGTATCCACAGATAAATAAATAGATTTCAGGGGGTCGACTAACGAAATAAGGTTCAGAACCCCTGATTTAGCAGCAGCTAACTTTGACCATGATTTAAAGACAGACGCATCTAATTTTTTCATGAAAAACAAAGCCCATCAGTGTATTTTAAAAAACAAATATTTATATCTACATGTTCACTTAGATAACTTGTAATGTATGCAAAATAAAATATTAATTAATGCCGACTTGATCTTCATCAATAATCCTCCCAATCATAATGTGAGCTCATGATATTTCCCCACAACTGTTTATGGTATCACTTCGAATAGCATTATTGATCAAGGTATTACTGAAGCTTTACAACCAAGCTATTGAAAATACCCTTATTTTGATAAGCGCCGATGACTGCTTTTACATGAAAAGTGATTCGCACAGAAAATGTGTTTATCATATCGCAAGAAAAAAGTCATGAATCATTCGTATGGCCCCCAAAGTGAACTTGACTTCATCTGACCTTCAACGCAATCCTCTACCTGTATAAGAGAAAGCTACGTTCTAACACTGGGCATAACAGTCATATGCGATATGAATTTTGGAAACATCGCCAAGGCTCTCACAAAGAAGCTGGACACCTACTACTGTGCTAAAAAGTGTAATAATACGTGTAACTAACCTTTATATCTACAATGTTATTAATCGCCTACGCATAGAGTTTTCTTGCCACATTTGGACTAGTACATCTATCACTAGTCTATCCATCATAGACAGGTGTCCGAAAAGATCCGTTTAGCAATTTAGTAAGAGTTTTTTTTCATACTTTTATTCACAGATGTGGCATTGCTATTCTATTTTACTTCATCATCATTTCCGTCGATTTTCCTACTTCCTGGTTCATCGTTGAAAAACATTCACAGCAGGAACTCCTCTTCTACCATAACCACCACCACAAACTCTTTATCCCTCCCTGTACATAAATCCAAATAGAATCTCCACGAACAGCGTTTCTTTTTCATCTCTTATTACAAGAAGTGCACTGTTTAGAAAAAAAACAACAAAAAATAACACTCGCATGCACATGTCTAGTTTCTTTTTGTTATTTTTTACTTTTAAAAAGAATTTAACGTTACGTTTAATAACGAGCAACACTCGGTATATCATCTTGTAAATAAATAATAAATAATGAATAATAAATAATAAATAATACTATCTCCTCCTGAGAAACGATAAAACGTCTAAATACACCGTTAAGAAAAGGCAGACTAAATAACTCATTAGAGAAAAGAACCGGAAATCTATTAGAGAAAGACGAGAAATCTAATTGATCCAAAACAAAATCAATCAATAACATAAAAAAAATCTAATCGATAAGAACACAAAACTAACCGATAAGGAAAGAAGACAAAACTAATCGAGAAAAAAAAAACGAACATCTAATCAGTAAGGCGACAAAATTAATCTATGAGGGAATATAAACAAAAAAAAACGAAGAAAAATATCTAATTCTATTGATATACTCAAACTTAATCTCTCTCTCTCTTGCTCTTCTCTCTCTCTCTCTCTCTCTCTATATATATATATATATATATCTATATATATATATATATATATGTATATAGATATATATTCTAATGCCATGAAGCGCGCCAAACACATGTACGTTCACGTAAATTAAAAGCCTGCATCCGATTAATAACAAGCATTGTAAGTGTTAAAAACAAACTAGAAATTCTAGCTCTTAATATGAACGTGATCACTTTTAATCCAAGATATGTCATATGCTACATTTACCATCGCAGCGATGACGTTGTTATTCAACTAGATAATTGCATAATATTTTATGTAAATCTTAATCTAAAAATAAACTTGACAGTACAATCTAAAAATAAGCTTAAACCAGGCTTAGGGTCAAACAAATCCAACTTGCCTCCTCCCTTGAGGCTTGTATTCACAAATATCTGTGGGCTTAGAACTAATTTAGCTGATGTTGACGCATTTCTCCTAACAAATATCCCGGATATCTTAGCACTAAGTGAGACTAACCTACACTCCCTCATCCCCTCTTACTACTTTAACATGCCTGGATATCTCCCACTCTTCCGTCAGGACTGTGACAGACATATGCATGGACTTGGAGTTTACATTCGTAATACCCTTCCCTTGACTAGAGAAACAAACCTAGAAACGGAGGATCAAGCCTTTATGTGCTTGAAACTAAACTTGCAACACGACATTACCTACTTTTACTTTCTCTAACGCTCTCCCTCGATCCAGGACTGCACCATAATAAACAAAGTCTTTGACAGCATAGACACAGCACTCTCCCTCGACACTAGCGCACAAGTACATGTATTTGGTGACTTTAATGTCCACCACAAAAACTGGCTTGGATTCTCTACTTACACAGATGCAGCGGGCAGCACAACTCATAGCTTCTCTATATCTCACTCCCTATCACAAATTGTTACGTCTCCAACCCGTTTCCCTGACCAAGAAGAACAACACACATCACTTCTAGATCTGTTTTGGACCACAGTTCCCGATGATTGTATAACGAATGCCGACAGCCCACTTGGGAACGCTGATCATGCAGTGATAATGGTCGAAATCGCCCTGAAATCGCCAGTGCTCAAAACAACAAGATATTATAAAAAAGCTGACTGGGAAGCCATCAGATATCTTATCAGAGATGCCCCATGGGAAAATATTTTTTCTCTTCGTGCTGAACCGTGCACAAACAAGACCACTGAATGGTTCAAAACTGCAATCGAGCGCATGTTCCCATGCGGAGATTTTATAGCAAGCCCCACTGTCCCCAATTGTTTACTTTGACTTGCGCAACTGCCATTGCTCAAAGGCAGCGCGCATACCGCAGATTTAACCGACATAAGTACAGTTCAACCAGACAGAAGTACTTAGAAGCTAGAAGTAACGTTAAGAAAGAAATAGCGACAGCTAAGAGAGCATTTACGGAAACCACTAAAAAAACGCATCGAAGCACAAAAACTAGAAAATCGCGACTTCTGGAAAATCTACAACAGTGTAGTAAATAATGGGCAATTCCTCCCACTAACCAACAATCACGAGGTTGTATGCTCAGCAACATGCTTGCACATCGGTTTGCCTCAAACTCCACACTGGACCCTACAACCACGCCCTACCTGACTTTCCTATGCGAACAGACGCCACGGTAGACGATCCGAAAATCATCCCTGCTCAAGTACATACTATCATAAAAAACCTTGACACTTCAAAAGCATGTACACTCGATCTCATCCAAGCTGTGCTATTAAAATAGTGCTCAGTCGAAGTAGCTCCAGTTCTCTCCAAACTCTACAACAAATACCTTAATAAATCTTGCTTTGCGGGCTGTTGGAAAATTGCTTCTGTGGTACCAGTATTCAAGAATTCTGGCGAAAGAACTGACCCATTAAATTATCGCCCTATTAGCCTCCTCCCACTTTTTGACAAAATATTTGAGACCTTAATTAACCATGCTCTAGTCCATCACCTTACATATGCTAAACTTCTGACTGACCAACAATGTAGACAACCCCGTTCCACAACAGACATCCTAACTGTAATCTCTGAACGTATATAATATTCACTGGACAAAGAGCAGAGCGGTAGCTCTAGATATATCTAAGGCTTTTGACAGGGTATGGTATGAGGGTCTTCTCAGGAGAATAAGATCATATGGTATCACTGGAAGAATACTTAACATAATTAAACCCTTCTTAGATAAGAGAAAAATCCAGGTTGTCCTCGACGGTCGTACATCTAAACAATATGATATAAATGCGGAAGTGCTTATGTAAAAAATCCCCAAATTAATCCCAATGGCTTTGTTTAAATGCATTCACTGCGTTGAACAACAAAACTCATCGCATCTACATTCATCTCACACTACACACCATAGGTGATTCTGTTTACAAATAATTTTCTTCCTTACTCGCTTTAATCAACTTCACTTTAAATAATATATGAATATTGGAATAATTAGCCTTGAAAAATAGGTACCACTGAATGATTACTAAGATCTGTTCGTAACAACATGGCCGTGATGCATAATCATAAGCAGAACACACTTTTATAGTCCAACATCAGATTAGGCATTTCTTGAGTTCGTCTATTTACCCGGGCAATAACGGGGTACGATTCAGCTGCAAATATGATTATAAATGTATGCGACATTTACAAATGTCAGTTACATTTCTAAGATGAATTTTCCGAAGAAATTTAAGCAGTCTCCATGTTATTTAATTTAATTAGTATAGCGTTTTGTTTGTATGAAACTATGATTAGATATTTAGAGTAAAGAAACAGAAACGAAGTTAACGTGGCAGTTTTTATTAGAAGAAGTTGTTGAATTTAAAGGAGAAACAAATTTAAAGGAGAATTATATTTTTTATGGAGTGTTATAATTATTTTACTTTTGCAATTAAACTGATAGATAAAAAGAAATGTTCTTCTAAATACGGATTTCATTTAATGTTTTGCACACACACACCCTTCAAACGTTGATTTGTGGTACAAAGCAGAATTACATTCTCTTCGTGCAGCGTACCATGGCCGGGATTTTAACCTACTATTTTCTGTTTCTTTTTTTGTTGTTATAAATGATGGAAAAAATATTCTTCCATAGGCACAAAGATAATAATAGTTTCTGGAAGCAGGAAACAGTCAAGAACAGGATCGGCCATATGGTCTACGTGGTGGAAGGACCACATTCCACGCATAAGAAACACTAGAATCAGATACGCACACGCACTTTGAACTAGTTAAGTCAAATTCTGTCAGAAGAAGAGACATTGGACCTAGTGTATGACGCATATGCCCTGGAACCCCCTCAAAATAGTACCGAAATACGTCGTATCGGCAGGAAAGGGAACCTGACGGATCCCCTCAACCCGAATAAGAACCAACTATATTTCGGGGAAATAAATCTTCGGAGGGGGGGGTTCTGGCGTAGTATATACTCGTATATCAAGGTACGGGCAAAAATGGGCGGGCAAAAATAGGGGAGCCTAGTTTTGAAAGCTGCTTTATCATATTTTTTGTAGGTTTCCGACCACTTTTTGATTTTATTTGAAAGATTAGAGATTAAAGTTAATTTCTTAAAGGAAAAAAATATCTGTACACGTGAAAAAAAAAAGTTATGAAAAATGTTTTCACGCCGAGCTAACCAATTCAGCTAAATTTTGAAGTTAAATAAATTCATTGTAAAAATTCTTTAAAAGATTAATATTAGTTTTCTGGGTCTATTTCAAAGATAATTAGTAAAGTCCTAAGATATTGAACTAAAAAACACCTTGTTTATGCAAAAAAAAACAACTTATATTAGCCATAAAAAAGCAAATAAATTAACTGTTCGCCAAAAACGCAACAAACTAAAAAATGTAAACACGATTAAAAGGTGTCCCAAAATTTCAGCCAATCGAAACGCTGTTTTAAAATGCAGTCATAATAGTAAAAGGAGGTAGGGGTGTCAGCTTTGTTTTTTCGTCCAGACGTGCATCCATACATGACTATTCTAAACGTTTGTATCAATTTTTATCATTTTTTTAATTTAATTATGTTTTATGTTCCTGTTTTTAAATTAATTTTTTTTTAATTATTGTTCGAGATTATATAAAAATTATGTTATGCCGAAAGTTTCATATTTTTGCGAGCAAGGAAATTGTTTAAATCTTGAATATAAAAATCATGCGAAATCTGTAATTTAAAACAAAGTAGAAGTATTTTTGCTATTAAAATTTTTTGTGTGTGAAAATATTAAATAAACAATGCTCAATTTAATGGTTATATCGGTAGTTTGAGAAATTCATTTTTCTTCGAGTTATATCGAATTCATTAATAATGACTTCAGGAGCTTTTTGTAATGTTCCTGTAAAAATTATTTTTTCATTGTTACAAATTACGATGTTTTATTTATAAAAAAAAAAGCAAAAATAAATTCTTGCGTTTTTCATTTACTACTAAAAAGCATAACTTTAGTAAAGGTATTTTTGTTTAAACAAAATAATACATTTCCACTCAGATTCAAATAAAAATAATTAGTTCCTTATATTTCGCGACCATTATTTGATAAATACTGAAACTTTCATTAAAATTGGATAATTTCTTAATTTTGGGTGAATTTTTAATTAAAGGGAGGGGTCCAAATTTTTATACATTTTGAGCATCGGCATTCATTTTGCCCGTACATACCTATATCTATGATAGTATAGATTCGTCTGACACTATGTACGCCAGAAATTTCTGCCGTCGAGCAGAGAGCAAGCGCATAGTTTAAACGCTCGCGGTGAACACCAGGACGCTTTCACCTTAATATTGTGACCCTCTAAACAGGACCACAACAGTTACCCATTGTCTACGGCATTTTTAATAGTTATGTGTACAGTTTAACAGAGATGACACGCGTATGCAAATGCATGCAAAATGTCGTAACTGGTAAAGAAGAAAGAGCACGTTAGAGCCGTGGATGACGTTCGAAAGCACGTCCACGAAGACGATAACGTTAGAGCCGCTACTACAGTAACGAGAGAATAAGGAAATAATTGTTGTTGTACAATACAAAAAAGAAAGAGTTCAAGTTGAGAGTTGAGTTGGAAGCCATGTTTTGTTTAAGAACTGTTTCCGATGGTTAGTTGTTCTATACAAGTCTTGGAGGTGACTGGTTCTCAGTAGACAGTTTTTGACTTGGTTATGTTTCTGACTTTATAATTGTTGTAGCCACAGAGCAAAATATTCTTCCCGTGTTGACACGAAGAAAACATATGCGAAGTTGCTAAAGAAAAGGTTTAATTTTTATGGAGCAATTCAGGTTTCTGATTGGCTGGTAGCAGAACGTGAATTAATTTGATTCTTCAATTCCTAGCAGCATGGTTCATAAATAGAATCTCCCGTGAGGGACCATGCCCCCAGTAGTAGTTAAAAATACTGCAACATTTTCTAATCTTTGTCTGCTTTGCCACTGAGTCTACAACGTGTTGGTTCCCTGGCAACGTTACAATGCGAATGCACAGTTAAATTATCTACTTTCGCCTGCTGATGACTTTCGACAACTCATTAATAACAGCGACATTTGTGATACGAAGCTAAAATCCACCAGCAGTTCAAATAACGTAAGCCTCTTAATGTCTCTCTCGAAATTAAAGGAGTGAGAGGTTTTGTTCATTTCTACTCCGCGTCTAACAAATAGATTATCAGTCGTTAATTCATGCGTACAATAATTCTGACTTTTATTAACGTCCCTTTTGTTTCCACGCTTGAACACAAGAGGCTCGAATTATTCATCTATTTCCCGTGTATGCGGATGAAAGCCGCAATAATCAGACGAGAAACCATAACCAAAGACAATGCTCTTATTGTCCATATGACCGTGTTGCGTGCAAATGATGGGTTTATTAGATTAGAAACATTGAATTGAATGACATCATCGAAAGGGCAACGCGCGAGACTAATCTACTTATATGAGTAAAAGGTTAGGGTTAGGGTTATGGTTAGGGTATGATCAAAAATTATGAAAACATCTCAAGCTGTAATATATCTTTCCGATGAACGCGGGATAATAATCTCTCAGTTTTAACAATAGAGGCGAATGACATTAATATTAGAAGTGAATATTTTATATGCCCAGGTGTTCATATAAAGATTTGTGGAATTGTTTTCATCGCTATCAGCAGGATATACAGATGTACAGGATGAAACCATAAATCTGTCGCTCTATACGTGATTCCATTTCCGTTTAATGAAAACCGGTTTTCTTTTTTGTTGTATTCCATCTACATGTTGGCTAGTTGTGTAGAAATTCCAAGAGTGATAGGAGTTTTCTATCGTGTCTGAAAGTGACACAATGTTTAACGAGTGAGATTGGATTGGAGATACGCCGCTGTACAACTCATGCTCTCTACCGACCCACATTATAACAACAGGACCATCTCAAAAATGCAAACCCGGACGATTATACGCTTCTAAGTGAATATGATATATGCTCGGATGTTTATTGCTTTGTTGAATGTTTTTTTATAACTCTTAGCAGAGTACACAGATAAATAATTACAATTGTTGCCCAAAGTGCTTTGAATCTCACTCGTTAATAAAGTTTTATATTTTCTCACCGTGTGAAAACGGACGGTGGCAATGGAATAGTGCAGGAGATATGCCATCTGGAACTCTGGTTCTTGCTAGAGACATCCGTAAGTGAGAGGTTTCGCGGGAAACGATATAAGAGCCGCAAAAGTGCAGGAAGAGTCACTTTTCTCAATAACTACGCTTTGGAATCTTTATGAAATTTTGCAAAAAAAATTTTTTTTTTTTAAAGCAGAACGGATTCTCCGGGAAAAACTCCAGTTGCGCCCCTAGGGGTGCCTTTCGGGTTAAAATGGCTAAAATTGACACTTTTGTGCTTATTAAAAAAATTGATGCCTTAGATTTTTATAAAACTTTCTGAAAATTTGTAACTAACTGATTTCTGTATAATTTTGTTTGTCCAATACTTCGTGATAACTCTTGGGTGTGCCCCAGGGGCTATTTTAGGGCTAATAAAAACTGTATTTTGGGGACTATTTTACAATATTTGTCCAAAATTTTCTGTGTATGTCTATTTAGCAGTTGTGCATGGTGTTGAATTCAAATTTAAATATGTTAAGGACTTGGGGGACTTTCGTGGCCAAATAGGGGGCGGCAAATGATGGACTTAGTCATTTCTTTTTCTGCATAGTGCAGAACTCAAATTTACATATGTTAATGCCTAAAACTGCACCGTTTGTTCATTTTCACCAGGATTTGACGTCCCATGGGGACTTTGGGGGCTAAGTAGGTGGGGGAGGGGGAAATGCTGAACTTAGTCATTTTTTTTTTACACGTTTACTGTACACTCACGGGGAACCATGCATGCTTCACTGTCTTTTATTGTCATTTATTTTTCTGGCTTATTTTCCCAATACTACAAGCCGTACGGGAGTGAAAGCAGCCTATACTGTCACTTTTACATTGGATGAATAAATGATTATTGTTTATTTCAAAGATGATAAATGTTTTACTTATTGTCTATTTCTGTCCTTCTCTGTTAAATATATAAATCAATACCATTCCTGTCTGGGAACGACTATTGCTTGAAGCTGTTTTCCCTAATGAAGCGAACTTTGTAAAAATATCATTTAATTAATACAGGATCGATTGAGGCGAGGTTTCGAAATGAAGACATCTCACGAAAATAAGCTTTGTAATGGTAACGATGTTTGTATTTTTCTTGGTTTTATTTATATATCTCAGACGGAATAATGACACGTTCGAGCACTTATAGACTGACACATTAGATTTTATTGATTAAGGTAGCTTGTCTTGTTTTTACACTAATATCTCCTGCATTATAACACTTGTGTTCTATCTTTTTTATCAGAGAGGCAAAACGCAGTTAAAATGGCGACGTAAATCTGTGTGACGTTTATTATTGTTTAATAACTACTAATTAGTATTCTTCGTATATTGATAGGCACGTGTTTTTCCTTAAAGATTTGTGGTTCGTATTGTAACTGTTCGGTTTGAGACGTTTATGTTATAGTACTTACAAAACGATTAAAACGTTTCTTAGAAGAGAAAATATGTCCCAACGCTTTAGGAAAGTTTTAAAGTCTGATCAGTATTTAAAATACTCTGAATATATCTTCTGAAGCTCAGGAAATACCAGTTGATCTTATTTGGGTTATAAGAAACTTTCTTGATTAATAGAGTCGTTAATGACCTCGATAAAAAAACAACCTACTCAGTGACAAGCTATATGTTGTTTATTTTGCGAGATTTACATTTGCTATGCTGTATATATATAATACATGATCTGTGAATCTATTTACGAGAGATTCGTTTCTAAAGCAATAACTCCCGTCGTATCTACTTTACAGCATTGCTAGCTATGTAATATATTAGCCTTCTCATTGCTAATGGTAACTAAGGAATATAGCAGTCTTCGCAAAAATCTGATTTCCACGTTTGATAGTTTTATAAAAGTATTCCTTAGCTAACATCCACAGATCATTCATCGATATTTATACAGGTGATAGAACGTTGATGAGCAACAATGACCAGGATTAAAATAAATTAGCTTTCATTTTGAGGACGACCCCGCTTCCAACAGCTTCTGGGACTGACCTATGCTCTAGATTTGAATTAGAAGGCTGAAATTAAATTCGTTATCAAGGTCAGTATAACACGATCAGGTGGTCACTGGCGTGTGACTAGCTTCACGTATTAATTGTCTTAGAAACGGTCTCGGGAAGATGTGAAGACGGCCAGTCATTACGGTCTGTGTATCAAGAAGAAAATCATACCTGAGATGTTGGATGTTTATTCTCTCAAGATGACCTCTTCGCCCTGGTGGCATTCTGGTTGGAATTTTCTTTCTTCATCCTCCAAAGCGCTTCATTGTTTGATGGAGGCATTCATAGCAGATTCAATAAAACACACAACGCGACACAATCGTAATATTTATGATTCATAATTAACTATTTATTATACAAACATGTATATTACAAAAACAATTTACACTTTACATATCCTTCAATTATTAAACTATGCTTAACTAGTGCTGAGGGGGAGAGGGTGCCCCCTCTCGTCCACGGAGAGACAGAAACACACGTGCTCATCCCATGTCGTCCGGTCGAAAAAAAAGAGATCGATCTAGAAAGGGAATTCTGGGATTGTACCTATTTGTATCTCTACGCTTATGGCCAAATTACCAAAGAGTGTTAACAACTATGGCACTCAAATATAGTGCCACTTCAGTAGAAAAATGGTTGGATCATGACACTGCTCTAGAAGAATTCTCTGATACCGTAATATTCTATATGTATAAGAACAAAATACGATGGAATACTGTTGTCACATCTTGATGCATCAAAACACAAACCTCAACACTAAGAGAAATGATAACTTCCTGTGATATTACAAAAGAAAACAATAACACATCTCCCCTGTGTCGGTGTGAGTTCGTTCCCTATAGACTCGAAAATTGGCTGACCCTATTATTATGAAATTTTACATAAATGAGTCCTATGTTGTTTTTAGATAGGTTTTGTATCGGAATGTCTTCGATAAGTAATAATAATCGATGATCCAAATAATTCGATAAAGGAATGAACATGCGATTTTGACGAAAGTTAACACTTTACTCAGCCTAATATCACAAGTGCATTTGAGAAGTTTTATTACCACACAAGCCGAAAGGCCGGACATATAAAATCAACAGTAGGTTCTTTGATAAGATAGGGGTGTGTTAGAAATGAATGTTTTTGTTTCAAGCACAAGAGAACCATGATACTTGACTGTTTCATTTTAAACTGATATCCAAGCCTGTTATGGGGGAATCACCCTCCAGATGGACTGTTCTATCCATTATATAAACCATAGACCTTTTGATCCCAGGTGTGGATTAAACACCAGAGCGACCCTCGCCTGCTCGGTGACTTTTACTACTTTTTTCAGTTGTAATCTTTTTACGTTGTTGTTCGAGTAATATATTGTTTACATTCTATTCCGTTGTTCTGTTTTCTTTGTGGCGTATTGCAAGCCATAACACTGGCGACAAAGGAGTCGGAGGACGTACTCACGTTTAATATCAGTGTTCTAAAAAACTAAACACTGACGACATTGGATTCAAGGAGCATACTAAAATCGAAACCAGTAACGACATTGAAAAAAATACTCGCGTTGAAATAGTATTCTAAAAATACTAACGACGTCGGACTCAAGTGTTATCAAGCCTAAGGAAGTGTTTAACATAACACTTGTAACTGAAAGGTTCACGGTAAAAAAAAAAACGTGCAAATCATTACGAAAAAAAAAGTTGAAAAGAAAAAAGTTCGTCGCGACTTTCAAAGATAGCGTTGTACTTTTGCAAAAAGAAAAAGGTTCGTCGCGACTTAGAAAGGTAAATTTTTATACTTTTGGAAAAAGAATTTGTCACTTGTGGTTTTCGCTGCTAAAATCGGGCGTTATTTTTTTTCTCTAGAGAAACATATTTTTTTTTTACATAGGCATCACCACATTATCAAGGCCCAGAGACCACTCAAGGATAAGGGGTAAAGAGTGTACAGTAGAAATTGGACAATATAGTAATCATTAGTAATGAAAATTTGGTAAATTTGATAACTTATATGGAACGGCTCATCAAGAACTTATTTACTTTAGACTTGAAGACAACCATATTGTAGTCAGCCGGAAAGCAGGAAAACGGAAGACAATTCCACAGGCGTGCAGTTCTAAGAAAGAAGCTTTGTTCATGGAATCTACGATTAGGTTTAGGCACAGATAAAGAGTGGGGGGAATTATTGATAGTGTTTACAGCTAGACGAGTGTTTCTTGTTAAAGTTTGGCGAGGGGGGACCATAGATTGAAGCTCAGTCGAACACTTTCCATGAAAATAACGATACATCAGAGACAAACTCGCAACATCTCTTCTGTGAGATAGAGGTTGCAAGGAGGAGAAAAGGACATCTCCTACGAGGCTACGAAGTCTATTTTGAACTCTTTCAAGGCAGGACAAGTCATTTCTAGCAGCTCCTGCCCAGATGTGGCAACAGTATTCCATCCTTGGACGTACCTGGCTCTTATATAGATAGAGAATAGCATCAGCAGTGAGATATTTACCGGATCGATAGAAAGATCCCACCATTTTTCCAGCGGCCTTGACAACAGATTTGATGTACGTGTTCCATTTAAGATCAGGAGTAAAGGTCAAGCCCAGAAGCTTGTCAAAACTTGAGGCCTCCTGAAGACGAGAGCCATTCATTTCAATTGATGCCAAATGTGGATTAGAATGTTGATGATGTAAAGAGAGAAGCTTGGTTTTAGATGCATTAAAAGTAACTAGCCACTCCTTTCCTCATTGTACTACGTGCTCAAGATCAGAGGAGAGAGAATTGGAGAGAACTTGGTCGTTTACTGTCTTAGATGTGCTACCATAAATGGTAGTGTCGTCAGCATAAATGTCTACAAATGATGTAAGGATGTGATTTGGAAGATCATTAATGTAGATCAGGAAAAGAGTTGGGCCCAGGATGGATCCCTGAGGGACACCGGCATTAATACTGTGAGCTTCTGATTTTTGCCCCTCAACTACTACTCTTATGAACCTATCAGAAAGAAATGATTAAATAATTGAGAAGACATTTCCAGCTATACCATAGCTAGCGATTTCATGAAGTAAACCTTTATGCCACACCCTATCAAAGGCCTTAGATATGTCAAGAGCAATTGCCCTAGAAAGATTGCCATCGTCGAGAGATTTGCTAATCCTATGCGATATAACTGTAAGCACATCTGCTGTAGATCTAGCAGAACGGAAACCATATTGAGTGTCACTAAGAAGGTTATTTTTGTTGAGATGGTTGATTACTTCTGTATTTAACACAGATTCTAGCAACTTACTCATGACGCACAGGAGACTTATTGGCCTGTACTGAGAGGGGGATGAGCGATCACCTGAATTCTTAAATACAGGGCATACTGATGAGATTTTCCAGGGAGATGGGAAACTATTCTCCTTAAGAAAACGTTTAAACAGTTTTGTAAGTATGGGCGCTAGTTCAGGTTGAAGTTTTTTGAGTACTATAATTGGAATACCGTCAGGGCCAGTTGCTTTACTGGAATATACACTTGTTTTTTTTTCTTTAGACAATGAACTTTTTATATATTTATGTTTGTTTTCTGTTCGTTTTATTGTCTGTAGGAAGAAATAAGAAAGAATAAAACGGTTTTGTAAAATTCAGCGAACGTTTGGAAATTGCTAATGCTGACAAAGCAAAATGGACGAATTGAAAGTGACGTTGGAACATTTGTACCAAGTTGAATATCGTTGCCGCAAAGCGTCAGGCACGATTCGTGGAACATCAAAAGGAATTGCAAAAACAGTTAGCGGAATGTCAAATATGAACCGAGGAACAGCAAAAGGAAGTTCAAAAATAGTTAGCCGAACGTCAATTAGAAGTTTAAAAACAGTTAGCCGAACGTCAATTACGAATAGAGGAATTGCTTACAGAAATTGTTAAGAATGATGCAAACGAGGAAATCAATTCAGCATTTTCTCAGAATACAATATGGACCGCGATAGACAATTTCAAATACGAGGAAGAGGAAAAATCACTTGCAACTTATTTTCGGCGTTATGAAGATTTTTTTAATATTGACTGCAGCAACTGGTCTGATCAAAAGAGAACCAGACTTCTACTACGAAAATTGGAAACGGCTGAGCATGATAAATTCGTGAATTACATATTGCCTCGGAAAGCAGCCGATTTATCATTCAATGAGACGGTAAAATTGTTAACAACTTTTCTCGCCGAAAACGTCTCTTTTCCATAACCATTGGAGATGTTTGAATGAGGCAAAAGACGATAATGACGATTTTGCCACCTACGCAGCTGTTGTGAACAAACACTGTGATGACTTTAAGTTGTCTGAAATAACAGCAGACAATTTTAAATGCCTTGTGTTTGCGCAAGGGTTAACTTCGGGAAAAAATGCGGAAATCCGGCGCATAGTCCTTACAAAATTAGAAAATGAACCGAACTAAATACTTCAAACATTGACTGAGGATTGTCAAAAAGTAGAAATTATAAAAACAGATTCAAGAAATATCGAAGCAGGCATCGTGAATATAAAAAAAAGTAACTGAAAAAAAAACCCGTCGAAATGGCACACAGACACTAACCACCGAAACTCAAAAAAACTAAAAGCACCCAGCGCTTGTTTCAGATGTGGTGGAATACTTACTCAATGGTAAGGGATTGCCCATTTTTAACAAAAAGATACCATTTATGCAATAAGGTCAGTCATAAAAGTTTGCACTGTAGGAAAACTCAGAATAGAAGCCGTGTACGTCAAACCAGAACTAAGGATGTCATTGATGAAAATCTACGCAAATATGTAACGGTTAACATTTTCGGCAAGGCTATTAAATTCCAATGAGACAGTGGATCGGATCTTTCAATAATAAATCTCAAAACGTGGAAAATATTACGAAAGCCGACTATGTTAAAAACTAACAGAACGGCGACGGCTGTTCATGGTACAAAAATTAATTTTGAAGATGAAATAATTACAAACGTCACTTTACGGGGGAAAACAAAAAAAAACTAAGATTCTATGCGCTAAAAGATAGTGAGAACCTGTTCGGTTCTGACAGCATGGAGGAGTTTCGTCTCTGGGATCTTCCTATATCCACATTCTGCAAGAAAATAGATACCCGCCCAGCAGAAACTGAGAAACTTATAACTTGTTTTAAAAAAGAATTCACAAACGTATTTACTCCTGGCCTGGGGAGATGTACAAAAATGGCCGCAGATTTTAAGTTGAAACCTGGCACACAACCGGTGTTTAAAAAGAAACGTAATGTCCCGTTCGCTTCCATGAACAAAATAATCAGGAACTAGACAGATTAGAAAGCATCGGTGTACTGACTAAAATTGAATATAGTGAGTGGGCTGCTCCGGCAGTTTACGTAAAGAAAAGGTCCAGGGAAACTTCGCGACCGGACTCAACGGGTCCTTAAAAAATTTTTACTATCCATTACCTAGTCCAGAAGAAATGTTCACGAAATTAAATGGCGGCAAGTTTTTTTCTAAGAAAGCCCTAAGCGACGCTTACCTACAGACTCCGGTAAACGACAAAAGCGCTAACCTCATCTGTATTAACACTCATCGGGGGTGTACAGATACGAAAGACTCGCGTTTGGTATCAAGGTATCACCCGCAATATTCCAGCAAGTAATGGATACTATGGTGTCCGGCTTGGACACCGCAATCGCATATCTTGATGACATTATCATAGCGAGCAAAAGCAGGGAGGAACATGGAAAACATATCAGACACGTATTCAGTCGAATACAAGATTATGGATTTAAGATCAAAACAGATAAATGCAAGTTCTTTTTACAAACAATTAAATACCTGGGTCAAATAATCGATAAAGATGGCAGATGCCCATACCCAGATAGGGCGACCACTATTAAAGAAATGCCGGCACCAGTAAACATAACTCAATTGCAGAGTTTTTTAAGCTTGGCAAATTATTAGTCAATATGGCATCGGGGCGTGCATGCTACATCGAATGCCGGATGGCTTGAAACAGCCAATTGCTTTCGCATCACGGAATCTCTTGCCAGATCAAGAAAGAGGCAATAGAAATTATATTTGCAGTTTCAAAATTCCACCGGTTCTTGTACGGAAGACATTTTTTCTACAAACCGACCATAAGCCGTTGATATTCATTTTTGGATCAAAAGAAGGCTTCCAACATTCACTGCGAACCGACTATTAAGATAGGGAACTATTCTGCTGAACTATAAGTTTACAATTCAATTTCTCCCCTCAAAACAACTAGCCCATGCAGACGGTCTATCGAGACTGATTCCTGCCAAAATGGAACCTCTTGAAGATTCAGTAATCGAAGCACTACGTATTAATAGTGATGTAAAAACTATGATAAACAATATTATCCGCGAACTGCTGGTCACACTTCAGGAAATTAAGTCAGAATCCTTAAATGACAATTTCATTCAAACCACGAAGCAGAAATTATCACTGGGTGACACCAGTTCAGACATTTTTTCTGGTTGCGACGAAATACTGTTATACGGTGAAAGGGTTGTCATCCCGAAACCCTTCAAAAAAGAATTCTCAGGGATTTTCACATGGGCAGCCAGGAATAAACAGAATGAAAAGCATAATCAGAAGTTTTGTTTATTGGCCAGCTATGGACCAAGATATTTACCGACATGGTGAACAGATGCAAAGGCTGTGCTTTGGCTGCAAAATCACCAGCGATAACAGATAAAACTTGGCCTAAGGCTGAACAGTCATAGTCCAGGATCCACATCGATTATGCGGGACGTGTGGAGGATTTTTACTACCTGATAGTAGTTGACTCTTACTCTAAATGGCCAGAGGTACTAAGATGCAAAAAATCGACCACGGCAACAACAACAAATTTTTTATTGGAATTGTTTGCTCGGTTTCGGGTTGTGGACTGTCTGGTTAGCGACAACGCTACACATTTCACCTGGACAGAGTTCAGAGAATTCTGCGAGACGTATCAAGTCAAGCATATTACGACACCTCAGTACAACGCCAGAAGCAACGACCAGGCCGAACGCTTCATCGATACGCTTAAAAGGGAATTAAAAAAGGCGTCCGGTACACCGACAGAAAAGGTCCTTCAGCAATTTCTGCAGCTTTACAGAACACGAAAAATCCGAACAAACCAGATGCAGGATTACCAGCAGAAATCATGTTTGGACAGAAAATAAAATCCGTCATTGATAAACTGCTACCCAAACACATAGTACACAACATAATTCTACAATGTCAACGAAACGGTTTTACAGCGGAGATAACGTGTATTTTAGAAATAACGTTTCTTTTTAGGGACAGGTCATGATCTTACGAAGAATCGGCCATGTTACATACATCATTCAGGGCCCAATGTTCCAACGTAAGAGCAACCTGATCCAAATCAGGAAACGCTTCTACGAGGATCAAGAAGATCGACACCAGGACGGCAGTGAGGTGATTGAAACTGTGTATGACTGTTTTGACACAGACCTTCCAAAAGGGATGCAAGAACCGAGAGGCTCCGGCAGAAAGAGGAAGCACACAGACCCCTTGGTGGTCTGCCCCAAAGGAAGAAATACTGATTTTCACAACAGCGGAAATCAGCTTGGGAGGGGGGTGTAGGGGAATCACCCTCCAAATGGACTGTTCTACCATTATATAAACCATAGACATTTTGACTCCAGGTGTGGATTAAACACCAGAGCGACCCTCGCCTGCTCGGTGACGTTACTACTCTTTTCAGTTGTAACTTTTTTACGTTGTTGTTCCAGTACTATATTGTTTAAACTCTATTCCGTTTTTCTGTTTTCTTTGTGGCTTATTGCAAGCCACAACAAAGCCCCAATCGCTGTACAAGCAGGACGGTCAGACATGATCCTTGACGTTGGCATTTAATTTAAGCCATTATATATATATATATATATATATATATATATATATATATATATATATATATATATATATATACTAAAAGAAAAGAAAATAGACGCGCTCACACTCGTTCCTTGTACTTCTCTCTGTGACAGAGAAATTTGTTATATATTTAAAAATAATTAAACCAAATAAAAATAAAAAAAAGATAAATAATACAAAAGCAGCCGAAAAGAAAAACTCTTTCACATCGACAAAATTAATCCTGGTGACGATGTCGGACTGAAAGTATTTGTGGAAACAAGGCCGACAAAAAATCACTCGATTACATATTACACAATTTTCTGTCCAAACCACAATAAATGCTCATCAAATCAATAAAATTTACAGTAAAACCATGCACATATTTTGTAAAATATATATTTTAATTAGAATTCACTTTCTTGTGCATCCAAATCGTTTTGTTTAGAAGCTCAATGTATGATGAATATAACAACAGATCAATATAAAAGAATAACAGTTTGGTTACATTCCAAGATCCAAATATTCTAGTTTTCATGCAAAACAGCTTCTCTGATATGTTTAAATTTTTTCTATATTTTTACAGGCCTTCTATAAATTTTCCGAGATATATATATATTAGTAATGGAACGATTCCAATATGTTTCTGATTCCGATACAATTCCTAATTCCGCACACAATTCCCGATTCCGATAAAATTATCCGATTCTTTATAAATCATACTTCTTTTTCTCTTGCTTTTTCTTTTTCTTACTATGATTATTATTTACTCATTAATACTTCGCACACACGTCATCATCAGAGATTGCTTATTAAAAATAGCCGGTGATGTTTCTTGAAGTTTAGTCGACAACAAGTCTCCCCAGATTTCCAGTATCCCCCTTTTTCGACATCCTTTGCAGATGAAATCACATCATAATAACAGCTGATTCCACTTGACTTCTCACTGGCACTAAACATTGCTAATCACTGGAATTTGAGTGACAACAGGCTTCTGAAGGTTCAAGTTCTCTTCGAATTTATCCAAGTGAGGTCTGATTAGTAAGTTTATTTCGAAATTATTGACTGTTTGGTCCGGTCTAGAATTGTATAATGGGGGGAGGGACTCATAACGGTGTCCGTTGACAAGTACATATCGTAGACATATAACGGACGATGAGACATTTATATAACGGTGTTAATGGCGACAACGACAACGATGACAATTACTTGTTGAGTTCATTATTTAGTCATAGTAGGAGGGATATAGATGTGAGAGAGAAGTAGTTATAGACAGTCCTTTTCATAGAGAAAAGAATACATTATTTACAAGGAGATAACACTTTTGAGGAGGGGGACAGACAGTTAACACTTTGAAAGGATGTTACAGATAAATGTTCTTTTTACAAAGACGTATCAAAAAAGCACATTTCCTTTCAGGTTGAATGATGATAAACGAAGACTTACAAATAACATGATTATATTTATTCTTCCAGCTGGCGGTGGTGGTGGTGGTGGTGGTGGTGGTGATGATGATGATGATGATGATATTCGAATGACTATGCAGAATTACATTGTCTTACTTCCCTGTCTGGTTGCTTCCCAAAAGATTCGACTAACTCAACATCCCTGTGTGAAAACGAGCTCAGACACGTGAATCAAAACGTGCTCAGACAAGTAAATAAAAACGTGCTCAGACACGTGAATAAAAACGTGCTCAGACACGTGAATCAAAACGTGCTCAGACACGTGAACCAAAACGTGCTCAGACAGGTGAATAAAAACGTGCTCAGACACGTGAACCAAAACGAGCTCAGACACGTGAATAAAAACGTGCTCAGACACGTGAACCAAAACGTGCTCAGACACGTGAATCAAAACGTGCTCAGACACGTGAATCAAAACGTGCTCAGACACGTAAATAAAAACGTGCTCAAACACGTGAATCAAAACGTGATCAGACACGTGAATAAAAACGTGCTCAGACACGTGAATAAAAACGTGCTCAGACACGTGAATAAAAACGTGCTCAGACACGTGAATAAAAACGTGCTCAGACACGTGAATAAAAACGAGCTCAGACACGTGAACCAAAACGTGCTCAGACACGGGAATCAAAACGTGCTCAGACACGTGAATATTTTTCACGTGGGTTTTACATATTACATATGTCTCAAACACGTCAACATAAAGAAAATTCCTAAATTGATTTCCATTGTCCCAACTCTGACCTCTAGTTGTATCGTTATTTCTAATACAATGAACAATGGTCCACATTCTTAGGATTGCCTCTAAATTGCAATATGTATTATTTTCAACTTCTGAATACTGGGTTCGATTCTATCCTTTTCCTTATAATAAATACTATTTTCAAACCTATTTACGCCAAACAGTCATTTAGCATTGTTGCAAGAAGTGGGTGAAGATCTGGACAGTGTTTAAACATTTTTTAAAATTTTCTTCCTTCTAAGATTATAATGCTGGGTATGGGGCACCAAACCAGCTGCCAACATTGCCCTGTTTTTTATTGAAACCACCCGGGAGCTCTTTGTAGTATCCTCGCTGTTCCCTTAAATTAAATTGTCTGGATCTCTTTTGCACTTGGTTCACCAGGAATATTAGTTAGGTAGGACTTCAAGTTCTTCTTCATAAGCCCTGTAACACCTATGATAACTGGTATGATTGATATCGCCCTAAGATTCCAGTTTCTTTTCATATCATACATGATACCTTGGTATTTGGTCTGTTTCTCTCTTTCAGCTCTGTTCAGACCTCCATCATTAGGGACACTTTCTTCAACCAAGGTTGCAACTCTCTCTGACTTATTTCATATAACTATGTCAGGCTTCACAGTAGCATTTTCAAGGTAGGTGGCTATAGGGATTACATGGTCGTAATGTATGGTATATAAGTAATTTCCAACTGTTTTTTCAGATTGATGTTCTCAGGATTTGCTGCTACATTAGATGTTTTCGGACATGTACTTCCTAATTTGAAAGTGTTTTAATCTTTACTTTCAGTATGCCAATGGTGTATGTTACGTTCATTTGTTGTTCTGCCTCATTTTGAGGTTTTTCTTCCTTCTCCCAAATGCCTTTCCAGAATACATGAGATTAATCAGCATCAGTTATAACTTATTATTCTGTTTCAATTCCTTCCAGTAAATTAAAAAGAAGTTTCTGGTTATTTTTGAGCAGTCTGTTCTGCCGATATAGCTCAATTGTAACATTTAATTTTAGCAGTTTTAGTTGTTCAGTTTTTGGTTGATGTCAAATTTACGAATTAGCCTTCCACAAGCACTTTGACTTGCCATTTTTAATAGCGTGTACTTTGCTTAAATTATTTGAGTTGTTTTATTTGCTCATTAAACGTTTCCGCCACCACAGCTTAATCGTTACTTTTTCTGTTTTTTGTCTTTACATTCCTAATAGATTTGACCAATACTAGCAGTATATGGCCTTAATAACTTTTATGTACCAATCTAAATTATCTGCCCATAGAAATGAAAGTGTTAATTCACATAAGTATTGACAGGTTTTAATCTTTTTCTATTCAGAAATCGAAGGTTCGGCGGCTGTTCAAAATTTTAAACTTTAGTTTATCGTCTCCATCAATCCAGCGTAGCCGCAGGCGAGATTGAACTCACTACACGAGTTTGTAGTTTGATTCAAATCTTGGCGGTAGCTGAATACTTGATGCTTTGCCAGGGCTATCAACGGTATTTTTCATCGTGACGCCATCAATAGAGGGGGTGCCTACCACAGCTTACGAGAGTCCCATCTACTCTCCAGAGAAGGATAGACCGCGCCAGTTTCTCAACTTGGTATTTTACCACGCGGTACATACAACACCTCGCCTTCCCAAATGGTCACCCATCTGGTACTGGCCAGGCTCAACGTTGCTTAACTTCGGTGATCTGGTGTTATCATTTAGTAATCTGAAAATATCAATATCTTCTTTTATTTTCTCATGTCCAATCATACGTTTTACGATGGCTTCTGTTCTCACTAAATGATTTGGGTGACTGAAATAGGAATCTAATTGGAATCTACCCATGTTAAGAACGGCTTTCGGAATAGACACCGCTAATCTTGTCAGCATACCCGAAAACCTATAAAAGTTCACATGTCGAATGTGAATGATGAGTTGGACGTAATGTAAAAATGTACCGAATTTAAAAGGAAACGAAATTTAAATTTCTGTTCCATTTTTACAACAACCGTAAAGCAGAACATTCTCTGCAAATTTCCCCTAACTTAGTGTATTAATAAATTTTTTTTAAGTAAAAATAATATTTAGGTTGTGATATAAATTCCTAAACTCATTTCACACTAAATAATTAAGGTGACTGAAATGGGAATCTAATCGAATCTTTAATTTCCTGAATAGTAAAAAGATGATCCACAATGGTCGATTTGCTGCTAATATCCATTTTTTGGCCAAAAATAAACGAAGAATAGGGGGACTTATCTGATCCTCGTAATGTTCAACATTTTCGTTTACAGATTTAATTGTTTCTTCTACTCTCGGAACATCGTCAGTCTTACCAAATTTATTGGTGTCCACACTTTTTTTTTTATTACATTTTCACCCCAAACAAGGCAAATTGCCACATGTCGTATGAATCTTCTCGCTCAAATTCTCTTTTTAATTCTTCAATTTAAATAACAGATAACCACTTTTCTGATTTTTTAAGGACAAGATTAGTTATTCGTATTATTTGGATTCATCAAACCACTGTTTGATCTTGCCTGTCATTTTCACAACGTTTCACTCGATGAAACATCCGACCTCCTTCAAATGTATCTTGTCTTGCCATGACTAGATAGAGATTGTAATTGTATTGCGAATTACTTAAGGCATCTATATAATCAATAATTTCATTGTATTTTTTACAATTGCGATTTATATTCCTTTTGGACTAGTTTGCTGTATTCACCTATTCTGTGCTTTATGCGTGAGTGCCTCAGAGGGTCTATCCTTGGACCTTTGTTATTCCTAATATTCATAAATAACCTCCCTGACAAAATTGTCTGTGAGATGGGTATATATGCTGATGACACCACGCTCTATAACAGACACAACAGGAAAACAAATGAACACATATCTAAAGAAATGGCAGAAACACTAGAGGACGACCTCCAATCCGTAGTGGAATGGAGACAAAAATGGATGGTCACATTCAATGCTGCCAAGACTAAACTTGTTTTCTTCAATAATTACAAGAAACCTCCCCTACCACCAATAGCAATGGCCAATGACACTTTATCTGAAAGTACATCTGTTAAACTCCTCAGCCTAACGTTCACAGGAAACATGAGTTGGAACAATTACATTGAGAGTATTGCCAGGACCACTTCGAAGAAGGTGGGTTCTCTCTACCGTGCTAGAAAGCTACTAACGCCCGAAAGTATTCTATATAAGGCCACTATTCGCCAATATATGGAGTATTGTTGTCATATTTGGGCTGATGAATCTACCACTAGTCTCTCGTTCCTAGATAAGGTTCAAAAAGAGTCGCCAATCTGATAGGTCCTGAACTGGCATCTAAACTTCAGCCTCTGTCCTATCGACGAAATGTAGCATCCCTCTGCCTGTTTTACAAGTGCTTTAACGGTGAATGCTCTGACGAACTGCAAGCACTTGTGCTCCCTCAGCGTAAATACCCCCGACAAACTCGACAGTCAGCTAAATCCAACCTCTTCAAGGTAGAGATCCCTAGATGTAAGAGAGCCTTCTACTCCAGTAGTTTCTTCCCAGAACAGCTAGACTTTGGAAGTCCCTTCCGGGTTCCTGCTTCCCCAACTGTACTGACATGCAGAAGTTCAAGTGTAATGTGAATCGACATCTTGCTGCCCAACTCCCTACACAGTACCCCTGTAGATTATGTGCCTAATTGTTTGGGGTGGAAATGTACTTTTAAAAAAGAACATAGTCTACATTTTCTGTTTTGTTGTGCTTTATTATATTTTAGCTTTAGTGTGGTATGTTATAACCACGTTGTTCTGTGCAGCTGTCTCGTAGGGATTCTGTTTTTTTTTTTTTTTTTTTTTTGTACATGTGTCCTTTTCTCAGCCACATTCAATTGTTTTCACTATTCTTTTCTTTTTTTATTCTAATGAATCGTCTATGTAGTGCTTTCTCTCCCAACATTTCTTGTCTTTTTGATTCTGGTTTCATCGTTTCCTATATTATTGGTCTTAGTGGTGTCTCTGGCTGCGGTGATCAGTCTTTCTGTATTCTGACTTATGAACTTTTTCTAGTCTTTTTGCGCCTTTTACGTAGTCCTCCATATTTATCGGTCCCATTTTTCCTTCGTTCACTTTACATACAGTAAATCAGTATCATCTTTTAGGTTAAATGCACTGTCTTCTTATCAAAGTGCCCAAGTTCGTCTTTAGTCTATGCTATAGAAAGATCCAGAGTTACTTAGTAGCGATACTTTATTACTTGAATTAAATTGTTACTGCATAGTTTTGTTTCTCATAGTTTCGTCGTTCTCCTTATGCATTCTTTTTCAGACTTTTCCTCTATTTTTGTGATTTTAATGGTGTCTACTTCCATCACCCCTAGATATTTGTGTCACCGAGCGCTCTTATCCGTTTTGGGGGGGGGGAGTTCAATATCTTTTGATGTTTTTCTCTTTTAATCTCTAGTAATGGATACTTTTCTCTTCTAACTGTCAATTTTCATGCCTTGACTGAATATTCTGGTTGTGTTTATTAACTTCCTCAGCGACATTTTGTTTTAGCAAACAGCTTCAAGTCATCCATATGCATGAAGTAGTTTATTCTTTTTTCTGTGTATGTAAACTTGTATCAGGCATTACATTTCCTGAGTATATAATTTAGTGGTATCATGGCTATGAAAAACAGTAGTGATGATAGTGAATCTCTTTGGGAGATGCCTCTCGATATCCTTTTCTCAGTTATGTGCTGTCTTCCTGCTGCCAGTTCCATCCTCCACGATTCCATTGTTTTGCTTAATACTAATAATATTTCAGAATATCTTGCACATTCTTAGACATTCAATTATCCATGCTTCTGAGATTCTCTCGTAGGCTTTATTGTAATTAATCAACAACATGGCTATTTTCGTTTTTCTGTATTTTACGTCTCTCAAAATCTTTTGATGTATAATGATGCGTGAGTCCGTATCTTTTCCGACATCCATTTTGTTCCTCGAGAAATAATCCGCGAGTATTACGGGATTAGTAGATCTGTTCTCTCAGTTGCGCTGTTAAAATTTTGCAAATGGTTGGTAAGCAGCTTATCGGTCTTTAATTGCTTTAAGTCGTCCTTTTTTTACTGTCTTATTATTATTGGCTTACAAAGAGCTTTCACACAAGTCATAAAAGATGCCTCCTTGAAAATAACCTGTGGTGTTCCCTGGAAGCTGAGTGACAACAAGTTTTCCCAGATTTCCAATACCCTCCACCTCTTTCGATAACATTTAAAAATAAATTTGCCTTATCGCAAGGTCGTCTCACCATTGATTTCTTGCTGGCAGCGGTTATTTGTCTCCACTGGAAATTGAGTGGCAATAAGCCCCCCCCTCAAACGTCGCAGTTCTCTTCGCAGTTGTCCAGCGGAGGTCTGCTCAGCACTCTCTCCTCGGTTTTTCCATCCTCCTTGACCCTTCTCGAATATTTGGTATCGCTCTTGGGGGCGATGATGGGGCAAAGTAAGGGGATGGAGAACTTGTAGATATGCAGCTTCAATGTTATTGGTTCCCTGTAACGGTTCTTAATGTCTTACATCTGCAGCAGTTTTTCTGGCTCGCGCATGTGGTTTATGTGTATTAATCTCCGCATTCAAGGGTTTTCCTTAATATTTCAGCTGTTTTCATTATCGTTAGTCGTTGTATGTTTGAAGCCATCCCTCTGATTCTAATTTCTTGCATTCTTTTTTCAAAGTTTTTCGTAGTTGTTCCTTATAGGTATTACAGGGTGGTCACTAAAATAGCGGGAAATTTAAAGATCAGCTTAGATCATTAATAAAATGCGTAATTGCTATTTTTTGATTGGTTATTTTGTTGGTTTTCAAGGTTAAGACGCTGCAGTGAAGTGCACAGACAACATTTTGAGTATCTATGAGTATAATATAACATTTGTCTTTGAAAAACTTTGTAAAAATTATTCTTTGTAAAAATAAATCGTTGTTTGACAAATGTCCCGCTTTTCTAGCGACCACCTTGTATTTTGATTTCTTCATCATCCAAATTCCTTTTAGCTCTATTTTATTGTTGCTGTCGTTGCTGTGTAGTTACTAGTTCTTACGTAAGTCATCAGCAGTTGGTGACAATACATCTTCTTAAGGTCCCAGTACTCATCGTACTCTCCCTCTGGAGGTCTGGTTGGTGATTTCCCACCTCGGTCTTAAAATTCCCCTTTATTATTCTTATTATTTTTCTTTTTTACTATTATTCTAGAAGTAGTAGTAATATTAGTAATAGTCGTAGTAGTAGTACGTGCAAAAGTTTTAAAATAAATCAGTGATTGCTCATTGTCTAATGGTGTTCACTAACGTTTTAGTGAAAACAAGTTTCAGCATATTTTCAGTATTGTTCGCCTCTTTTCATGAATGTTGTAAAGCATTTCGCGCTGTTGCAATGGACGTTCACTATTGAATTTTCACTAGCAACCGCCGCTAATCTTTTTATGGAATTTGAGTCTACTCAAGGGTTCGATTTTCTTGATTTCAATCTCCGGTAGCTCCTTTCTTTTTTTTTTTATTTATTTTTTTTTAACTAGCTCTAGTTCTCCTTTTTTTTTCTTTTATTATTATTATTATTATTATTATTATTATTATTATTATTATTATTATTATTATTATTATTACTACTACTACTACAAGGTCTAAAAAAAAACTGACAGATTGTAAACTTCTCAGTACCCTGGGACAGGAATGTGAGAGAGAAGGAGAATGAGAAGTGGAGCAATTATGCTCCATTGACCTTGGAGATAAGGCATATACACAGGGTTAAAACACAAATAACCCCGGTCGGAGTTGGTACACTAGGAGTGGTATCAAGTCGTCTGGAAGGACAATTGAAAAAATTACAAATCCCCGATGGTTTAGGCGGCCTTCAAACTATTATATCCTTAGGAAAACCCTTGATATTTGAAGCTCCTGGTTTGAAGCTGGGATTAAGGGAAATCCTCAAGAAATGAATCCCATCCCTTTCCAGAGAGACGTTCATAAGCGAAATCAGAATTATTATTGCTATACAGTAGGAGTTCTCACACAGGTAATTATCAAAGAACAGTCATTGATGGTCTCGATGTCTGTGTGAAACTGCATCATCGCAACAGCCGTTTGGGATCGCTTTCCTCGCTGGCAACGAAAATTAATCCTCTAAATAATTTGAGTGATCTCAGTTCTCATCTGAATTCTGAATGCTGATTTCTCTTATACCCGATCCATTTATATTCTTTCGTGTATGTTGCCAGATGATGTCGGCACTACATTTTGTTTTTTGGATGGGTAAATTATTAATACTATTGTAATTGTTATTATTATCATTATGAATTTTATTATCATTATTACTTTTTTATAATAATTAGTAGTAGCATTATTATTATTATTAGTAGTAGTAGTAGTAGTAGTAGTAGTCTACTGTTTGTGGTAGGGAGCTAAGGAAGTGTGTGTCATGTCTTACATAACTTCTGACGAGATTGGTGAAGGGTTGTAATAATATATCTATTAGGTTGCTAAGTCTGCTTGTTGGGTATCATGGTCCTGCTACTATGGGTCTGAATGTGAGGTCATTGGGGTTTGGGGTGTTTATGTACTCTGACTGTTTTATGTTGATGTCTTATCTGGTTAGATTTGTGTATTTTGGGTAGTCCATAGAAGATGTTTGTTTTATTGTGAATTTTGTAAGGAAGTTTTTTTTCTTTTTAGTTAATGTACTATTGTATGTTGCGCAGAGTTTTGTGATTTTAGATGTCGTCTCTGTTAGAGCTAATTGGTTTGTAATAATTTTCATTTTAGTTCTTATGCGACATATCCTACATAGGTGCCACCAAAAATTTCAGCAATAGAATGAGCTAACATAAGAGCAACAGCAAAATCGCAGATACCTCTACGTTTCAAAACACGTACACACATGCAGTGGAAATAGATTAAAAATAATGCCAATCTTCCAACGAGACAATTATTTTTATTTACTTACAAAAGAAAAAAATTCACACCAAGATTCACTCTCGAACTAAACAGAGCCTAATATCAACACACAAAAATATGAAATGTAAGGCACACTCGTATGCACGTACATATACATATACACAACCACACATAAATCAGAACCGACATATTAAAACACACACACACACACAGACATAACACCCCTGTCTCTAATACAACACATTGAACAATACCAATCCTACTTTACCTCGATACAAACAACACAAGGAAACACTTAGAACCATAGTGTAGTATCTATTCCAACACCACGCCCCCTCTCTCAGTCAGTGGAGGAGAAGTCATCATGACTGAGATAACTATCATCCTTCCTCCCACCCACCCCCCTCTTCACATACACGCATTAGTAACGACCCTGGATCACAGTTGCCTTCCTAGGGAAGCCAATAAATTTATAATACTATAAAAAAGAACACACATTATTCAAACCAATACAAGGAAACAGACACACACTCACAAATCCACCCACACACACACGCACACATGCACACACGCACACACGCACACACGCACACACGCACACGCACACACACACGCGCACACCCTACCTATGCACCTCTACTCAAGTAAGAGTAACAAAGGAAAAATGAGAAAAAAACAAAGAAAGATAAGTAGAAACACACGCAGAGAGAGAGAGAGAGAGAGAGAGAGACATAAGAGAGCAGTGGCCACAGTCCAGCCCAACGAACCAGTAATAAAAATTGAACATACGAATGAAAAGTAGAATCATTCAAACATGTTTCCACCGCTCTGAAACATTTTAAATTAACTACGAAAATATGCTTTTACATTTTAAACACATCTTGAGTATATTCTAAATATCTTACATGTTAAATGCTTTCTGAAGAGGACGCTTCACAGAACGTCTGAAACGCGTTAAAACGATTTCAATGATTTAAAAACATTATTACAATGATCCTATTAGCATACAAGGAACATTAAATTAGCATATATATATATATATATATACTAATTTAATGTTCCTTGTATATATATATATATATACTAATTTAATGCTCCTTGTATGCTAATAGGATCTCCCGATCACCAAAGGCGCATATATATATATATATATATATATATATATATATATATATATATATATATATATATATATATATATATATTAACAGTGTAATTTTCGTAGTATGATTTCACCTTCTATCTACCCTATTAATTAATAGGATCTCTCGATAAAGTAATTTATAATCTGGAAACCGTGACACGCGTACGTACGTTACAGGTACTACGCTATTACTATATAGATAATAAATCTTCACTAAAATAATAACGCAGCTAATAAAAACAAGAATAATGCGATTCGTTGAACACAAAGTGTGATGTTTCCTCGAGAAGGGGATGGAAAAAAAATTCGAGTCCATCTTTTTGTGCGCAATTAATTGCATTTGATATGGGCTTGCCGATCTTGAAGTCTATTTCAGTATTTACTTATGTCGCGAATGTATTCAAAGAAAATGATCATTAAAATATAAAAGAAATACAACTTCCTTTTTTTTCGTATGTTTCTTAACTAAAGATGGAGGCAGCGTACGCTTTTTATTTGTTATCACCATGAGCACGTAGGAGTTTTTTTTTTTTTCTCGTACTGTGTGACCCCGATCGACCGTTGGTGGGGGTAATTAGCGAGCAACTTTCAAACCGAGGTGTGGTCGAAAAAACGAAATAGAAAAGAACATATTAAAATATAAAATAAGTCTAAGATTTTCTTTCGATGATAAGAGACAGCATCTTCTTCGGTTCGTGTTATTCATAAAAGAGGATTTATTCGATTTTGTGACGACGCTAAAATTAGATGCCGTTGTCATTCTACAAATACACGAGAGTGTGTAATGGCGGTTCCAAAACATAGTTCTGTAATCTATGAAAGAAATGATATTTCCGTCAATGAGAAATTTTAACATTTTTGATCCCAAGCATGTTCCAAGTCAATCCGCTTATATCATAACTCTTACATAACTTCTTCTTCTTCTTCTTCTTCTTTTTATTTATTTTTTTATTATTATTAGTATTATTATTATTATTATTATTGTTGTTGTTGTTGTTGTTGTTGTTATTATTATTATTATTATTATTATTACTATTACTATTACTATTATTATTATTATTAGTATTATTATTATTATTATTATTATTATTATTAGTATTAGTATTATTAGTATTAGTATTAGTATTAGTATTATTATTATTATTATTATTATTATTATTATTATTATTATTATCATTATTATTATTATTGGCTCCCAAGGAACTTTCAAGCAGGTTATTAAAGATCTCTCCTTGAAAACAGCCTGTTGTGTTCCCTGGAAGCAGAGTAACAACAAGTCTTTCCTGTTTCGATAGTATTTGCAAATGAATTCGCATTATCGCAACAGCTGCTTGCCATTGATTTCTCGTTGGCAGCATCTATAGTTCTTCACTGGCATTTTGAGTGGCAATAAGCCTCCCCAAGGTCCCAGTTCTCTTCCCGCTTATCCAGTGGAGATTTGGTCAGTACCCGGTCTTTCCTTCCTTTTTGACTCTACTTGGCTGCTTGTTCTCACTTTTTATTTTGGAGGGGGGTTCAGTTATGTGTTAATGAAGGGTCAGAGAATATGTGGTTTCAATGTTATTGGTTCTATGTGGCGCTTCATGTTTTGCCTGTACAGCAATTTGTTTGGTCCACGCTTGTTGCTCCTGTGTGTTAGTCTCCACATTCAAAGGTATTACTTAATATTTTAACTGTTTTCATTATTGTTGTTCGTTGTATTTTCCCAGCTATCTCTTTGATTTCAATTTCTCCCATTCTTTTTTCAAAGTTTTTCGGGATTGTTCCTAGTGCTCCTACTATTATAGGTATTATTTTGATTTTCTTCATCTTCTATATCCCTTTCAGCTCTCTGGTTAGCTCTGTGTATTTGCTCCGTTTCTCCTTTACTTTGATATTCAACCTGCAGTCAGCTGGAACAGCAAAATCTACGATTTGACAGGATTTTTCTTTCTTGTTATTACGATATCCGGTCTTCTTGCTTGGATGGGGTTATCAGTTTGTATGTTAATGTCCCATAGGATTTTGTGATTCTCGTTTTCAAGTATATGTTGCCGGCTTATGTTTGCACTACTTGTCTGTGCGTTCGAGAAGCAGTCGTTTACATACTCCCCAGTGTACTGCCCCTCCCACTTAGTCGTGTCTGTTCTCATATTCCTTTTGAGCCAGTTTGCTGCATTCACATACTATATGGTTTATCGTTTCGTCTATTTATCCATAGAGTCTGCATTTGCTGCTTTCCTGTGTTTTGTCGATCTTTGCTTTAATGTGGTTGGTTCTTATCGAGTTATCTTGTGTTGCGATTATTAGGGATTCAGTTTCTCGGTTTATGTGTCCTTTTCGCATCTATGTCCAAGTGTTTTCGTTATTATCATATTTTGTTATCCTTATGAATCTTCCGTGTAGTTTTTTCTCTTCTCATTTTTCTTTTCTTGGTTTATCTTTTGTTTCTCTGTTTTCTGGTGTATTGATTTTTTTCCGTTTCTCCTCCTGCCATGATTATTCTTTCAGTGTTTTTCATTATGCATTTTTTGGGGGGGTTCTTTTTTGTTGTCATTCACACAGTCTTCTATGCAGGCTTAACTCCTCCCGCCGTCTTTTCTTTTTCACATAGAATCGGTCAACATGGCCCTTCGGGCGTAGTGCATTGTACATTATCATGAGTTTCCTGGTCTTCTGATCGAGCTGTCTCAGTTCTTCTTTAGTCCACCCTATGGACGGTCCAGAGCATCTTACTAGTGATACTGCTCATGTATTTATACCTTTTATTAGGTTTCTGCTATATAATTTAGTTTCCAGAAGTTTTCTTGTCCTGAGGTATTCCTTTCCAATTCTCGCTTTCAATTCTGTGGCTTTGGTGGCGTCTGCTTCCAGAACTTCCAAGTATTTATAGGTGTCTTGTTCCCCTAGTGCCCCATCTCCGTTTGGTTTGGTAGTTCCATGCATTCTGTCGTCTCCAGTTTTACATTTCCTATCACAAGTAGTGCGCACTTCTCCATACCGAACTCCATTTGTCGTCTCACCACATTTTGGCCAATTAACCTCTGGCACGCTTTTCAACTGATTGATAGCGGTTTCAATCCCACCCAAAGCGTGCAAGAGGTTAATTGGCCAAAATGTGGTGAGCCGACAACAACTACGGATGGCAGTGATGGCTGAGAATGCAGTTAGGAGATTCGAAGTTCCTATCCGTTGCGGTTACAATCTGACGAAGGCCAGAGGAATTAGTTGGCCGAAACCTTGTGAATAAACAATCCAATAAAAGATGAAAAACAACAACTAATAAAGATGAGACTAGTAGTCCGAAATAAAAAAATAAATTAATATATATAATGCTCATCTCAAAAATGAATTCCAATTAAGGAATAATATATATATATATACCAAGAGAAGCCGATGTTTAGATTTCGCTTTAGACAGATATGTATATCTCTTCTCTATTTGTACTATTTTCTTCCTCATAGATCCCGAAACGGCTGAGACTCTGTTTTGAAAATGTCAAACAAACGTAAATTATATGTTTGGCAGATATTTTTTGTACAGAAATTCATCCAGTAAGTATCGAAAATCGAAAAAAATTCGATCTTAAGAATAGCTTTTCTCTCTTTTAGATAAAAATAATAATTTTTACAGCGGAATATTTTCCATTACACCGGAAGGGAAATAATAAAATTTCAGCAAATTATTAAAAAAAAAACACCCCCAAAACAGATTAGATATAATCTGGAGATATAGAAGGGTGGTAGAGGATTCGACTACAACTCAGATGATTCCCTGTTTAACTCCGGGTGTACCTTACCATTATATTTTTTCTTATTACTGCGTGCAATTTACAATAAAAACAGAGGTGTCATTTAAATTCGCCGCAAATCATTTTTTATTTGCATATTTTAAAACTAAACATTCATCAGGAGTGACTTTTCTACGGCATTCATCGTTGAACCCAAATATCAGCTGACGTGATATTGTAAACAAACGCATTATATATATATATATATATATATATACATACATACATATATATATATATATATATATATATATAAGTGAAAGCGTCTGTGTGTGTCTGTCTGAGTACATTTCTCTACGCAATAACTCTGTCAATTTTCAGTCTATAGACTCGAAATTTGATATATAGGGTATTGTGATTTGGGAAAATCTTTGTAATCGGTTTTCGGCCAGAAATTTGGCTGTTAAGGGTCAAAGTTCAACGATTTGACATTTAAGAACTCTACCAAACTCCTCCGACAGTTATGGGTCTAAACAACACTTGTAATTTTAGATATAGGTTCCTTGGACATGGATCTAACTTAATAACTTGATTTGAGTCCAAAACAACAAATATTAAATAAATAGGGGTCAAAGTTTAAAAAATTGACCTTTTTTTTTGCTCAACATACACCTCCAAACACGCGAGCAACGCCGGGCTCCCAGGCTAGTATATATATATATATATTGCGAATTAGTCTACCAGGAAAATTATTTCCTGTAATATATAATAATCAATATAAGATTGATTCTATAACAATACATACGCAATCTGCATAAATAAAAAAATATCGTGTTTTAGCGTATTGTACGACTGGGCCACGCCGGGCTACCAGCTAGTCAACACTATATTCGTAATATACACGTTTCGTTGCAGAATATGTTGAACTGTTGAATATATGGCTGTTCAAAATTTTCCGCGCCTCTGAACAATCTCGACGTATGCAATTACTGTAAATGTTTTAATTGCTTCGTAGCCTATGATTTTTAAGCACGTGGCTACGGTGGCCTGGGACAGAATCGGACCAGCACCAATTTAGCAAATACCTGCATCATAATTGCTCGGCAATACTTTCGCATCAATGGTTGATATGCTGTAACAGCACGAACCAAAGAAACCCACTTAATGTTAACTCTGATCATTGCATATTTATGAGTAAAGCTCGCGTAATATCGATTCTTTAAACGTGTTTCAACTGTTAAGGCAATTTTCTTGACGAGAAAAAGAAATTAACGTATTTAAAACGTCGGATGGTGAACAGCCCTTTTGGCGAAAATAATTAACGACTTCATTATTCGATTTTCTGTGGGATTTTAGAGCATAATTAATTACGGCTTCGAACCTTTTCGTTTGCTATTTCAGGAATTAAAGAAAACGAAAAACTTGCACTTAGATTTTTTGGGGGATTTATTATTCTTTCATTAAATGAATTATCTGAAAAGAAAGAAACGTGATTGGCTTAGTTGATACTGTAACACAATTGTAGAATCTATTTCTAAATGGAAGCCGTTTTATTTTAGTTTTGACAGGCCAAGTTATACTTAAATCCACGTTTTTCTTTTGTGATTTTTTTTATGGAAATCGCTCCAGATAAGGCATAAAGCCACTTCATGTAATAGGCTAAAATATACAACTTCAAAATTAAAAACTTCTCACCGATAAATGTTAGATGAAACAGATTTTGACCAAGAAAACAGCAATTCTTCACCCTTTGCCAGAAACATTGCTCATGGAATACGGGGACTAAAGAGCAAATAAAAAGGGAAGCGAGAGTTATGGGTGTGCCGAAAGTATACCCAAAATTAATCACGACATATCATACTGAAAAAAAACACATGTATTACTAATATACATGTGCTATCAGTCAGAAGGTGAAGCTAAACTAAGTATTCTTGTATTAATGTATTTTTGTCCTTTTCTTCATAGTGATTTGGCAGACGACTCTGTGAATCCGAAACGATTGTATTTATTAATGTGCTATGCTCCTTCTGTTACTTATGGAGTTACATCATATATTTCTGAAGTCGAAATTACTTTTATTAATTGTAATATTGTACAAGAGATGAGCTCTTACAAACTGTATACGTAGACGGCGCGGTACGACTCTCTCGGTGATCAATGTAATTTGTAGTAAACTTAAGTCGAGGTTTGTAGTAAACCTAAGTCGAGGTTCCAACCTTGACAATCAATCCGACAGAAACTAGGCCATTTCGATTGCCTTTTTGCTGTCGGACTGATGCAAAATGTTCTGTGTAGCCCTAGTAGGAGGTCCAGTCGTTGCCTCCCAGCATTTCGGCGGGGCCAGTTTTTCGCTTGTCGACTGAGACGCTCTCACTAGGAAATGCTAACGGGGCTATGGGACTTATTTTTGCAGGGTCAGAATGCTCCTTCTCTTGGAGCGCTGGCTTATTTTCCAACCTTCCGACATTGTGTCACATTCTTTCACGGTGACTTGTAAATTCTGGTTTTTGGACTTTGTAGTACAGCATCTTGGCGGTATGTGCTACGACTGTTGCTCTTTGAAAATTTTGTTTTGTTTTAATATAATTTACCTATTTTAACCATTACCTGTCCGTGCTTTTCCTTAGTGATTCTTCCGGGCCACAAAAACTAGGCGACGAAAGATTCGGATTCCAAAAGAGGATCCGCACAACAACATTGGATTTCGGATCTCAGGTGGAGATAGCTGAATTTGAAACACCACAGCGCTCCAAGAAAACTTGGCGACGAAGAACTCGAATTCAAAAAGGGATACTCATAACAATTTGCAACGGATAACTCAAATTCGAAAAGAACTATAAACAAAAACATTCGTTTTGGAAGAAAAAAGAGAAAAGGATAAATTTATGCCAGTAATTACACACTAAAGCTAAACAGTGGCATTCTTAATGAACAAAAATATTGCTTTTAACTTGGACTATGGTAATACCAGAAAAATTTTTTTCAACTCACGGCGAAATAAAAAAAAAAAAAAAAAAAGTCGTTTTGTAGGACAACGAAAAACGTTCCCAAAATCGTGCTTAAAGGTATACATTTCCAAATAAAATTAAACTTAATAAAACGATTAATAATGAGACGCGGGCTACCTTTTGTGGTCCAGAATTTATTTTTCTACATAGCAACAAGAAATCTTAAGACACTTTTGCTAGCGATAAATTATGACTGTACATAGGCGATCGGAGCGCGCTATGCCATAATAGGATCATTTCAAAAGTAAAGCTTCCTATTTTTATTTAACTAAGCTGAAAAGCTAGGAAGACGAAAGTAGTACCATTCAAACGGGTCACTTTTTGTGCTCCAGAATTTATTTTCTTACATAGTTATCATCACTTTTGACAGCGATGTGCGATGGTCATCCAGGCGCGCGCTGTTGGAAGCGGAAACTATACTAATGAACTATTGTACTTTGTTACTAATGGAGATTTTAAAAAAAATCTGTCTGTTTAAACTCGAAAGAATACTGTTATTTTTATTAATGTACTGTTTTATCTTTCCATGTTCGATTTAAAGAATAGTGCAGTATGTGTTCTGTTTGTAACGAGAGCATGCTTCCAGGCATTACCTTCTCTTTCCGTGATATAATATAGTATATGTTTATTTGTTATGATACTATATGCCAGGCATTATATCACGTTTGGAAGATAGTATATTATCAGTTCTCTGCATTGCCTCTTCTTTTTTACGTGGGAACGGAGTATTTATTCGAGTACGGTACAATCAATTGACACAACAGTTCTCGTCAGATCACCGAAGTTAAGCAACGTTGAGCCTGGCCAGTACCAGATGGGTGACCATTTGGAAAGACTAGGCGCTGTATGTACCTACTGGGAAGGTTGGGTGTGGGGCCAGCACCCTTACCCTGTAAAAAGAACTCCCCGCTACGAAAACATCTACAAAAGTTGTAGATGGCCTATGCCCCTCTAGGGGCTCAAGGGTTATCGAGTATTTATTTAGCTGTCATAAAACTGTTTAATTTAAATTATTGTTCTCAATAGTGGTACTCAGATCTCGCGAGATTATGGACGCGCTGCATTGTCTTCCGTGATCGTGCAGGCCCATATCTGAGTGGCAGTGCCGCGTGGTCCATAGCCTAAGTAGAGCCCATCTGTGATGACAATAGCGTCGTTGGGTTGGCAAATGAGTACACCAAGATTTAGTATGAACTACGAATACTTATTTAGCGAAGGGAAAAAAAGGATATGCCTGGAACACGCATGCGTAATAACACGGAAATAAATAGAATATTGAAATAATTAAAAGGCTACCAGGTAGCAAATAAACAGATGCTCTTAAATGCAAAAAATTGAGAAAAAAAAGAAAGAAATTCATAACAACATTTTTATATAAGATATAAATAGTTAAACGTTATTTTCAATCATAAAAATGTTCACTGCAGAACACCTGTTTGAGTAAAGAGTTTGAATAGAAAGCCCCAAGTCAATATGTTCATAAAGCGAATAATACGGGTGTGTAGGTAGTTTATGTGTGTGCGTTTGGCAATGTGGCATTGTGTACGTGCGTGCGTTTACCTTGTTTTTGCTAATGCGTGTATATGCGTGCTCAATTGCTTAAGACATGGAATGACAAGTTTCAAGAAAAAATACACGATTAAACCCGGTTCTCCAACTTCCAACGTAGACCCCTACTACCATGTCTCCTTCTCCAACATCAGGGGTCTACGTTCTAACCTTCCAGAGGTTGAAACCCAATTACAGGAGACTAAACCAGACCTTTTATTTTTAAGTGAAACTGGCATTGGACAGGCTATTTCCCTTGATGAGTTTGCAATTACAGGATACTCTAACTTAACTTCTAAATCTGACCCCCAAGATCGCCATGGGCATGGAATATGTGCCTATATTAAAGATAGCTTTCCATGTGGGAGGGACATCTCCAGGGAAGATCCTAACTTACCTTATATGTGCTTCCGGGTTGCTTTAGCTCACACTACTGCATTTATATTTACTCTCTATCGCCCCCACAACAGCGGAGTTACTATCTTTCAAAGCATATCTGAGAAAATTGACCAAGTCCTTTCTACTTATCCTTCAGCTAACATTCACGTATGTGGAGACTTCAATGTTCACAACGTCGAATGGTTGACCCACTCAAACAAGACCGATGATGAGGGGGGGTTCTGTCATGATTTCTCCATTGCCTATGACCTCACTCAGATTGTTCAGGAACCTACCCGTGTGCCCGATAATGACGGCCAGTATGCGAGCCTACTAGACCTTTTTCTCACAACTTGCCCTGAACTATGTTCAGTTTCTGTTCTGTCGCCTCTTGGATCTTCCGACCACTCTATTGTATCAATTAAGATAAAAATGAAATGTAATAAGTCCCCAGACGTACCTCTTCATCGTACAGTATATCGATACACTAAGGCTGACTGGGATAGCTTCCGTACATTTATATCTGATCTACCTCTGCATTCCATGTTTAAAAAGGATGTGTCCTCTATAGTATTAGACCTAACTGAATGGTTAATTGTAGGTATTGACCATTTCATACCCTCAAAAAAGTTTCAGCAAAAACCTAACAGCCAGCCATGGTTCTCTCCAGAATGTGCCGCTGCCATTGCGCACAGAAATCACTTTTTCCACTGCTTCAAACGTAATTGATGTATGGAAACTAAAGCCGTTTTCAGGACTGCCAGCAACCATTGTAAGAAAGTAATAAGGAACGCAAGAAAGTTGTATGCTCAATCTGTTAAGTCCAAAGTAGCTGAGCAGCGGCTTGGTTCCCACCAGTTTTGGCAAATAGCAAACAGAATCCTGAACAGAAGCGTGTGCTCCATCCCAACTATTATCAATGGACCTGAGGTAATCTCGTCAGCATCAGACAAAGCCAAACTCTTTGTCAAGAACTTTGCAGCTAATTCTACCCTTTGCGACCAAGACCGCCAACCCCCAATATTTCCTCTCGTATCAGAAAACACGCTATGTGATATACGTATATCTGTACGTGATGTTGCCAAACTAATCAAAAACCTTGATTCCAGTAAAGCAACTGGCCCTGATGGTATTCCAATCATAGTACTCAAAAAACTTCAACCTGAACTAGCGCCCATACTTACAAAACTGTTTAAACGTTGTCTTAAGGAGAATAGTTTCCCATCTCCCTGGAAAATCTCATCAGTATGCCCTGTATTTAAGAATTCAGGTGATCGCTCATCCCCCTCTCAGTACAGGCCAATAAGTCTCCTGTGCGTCATGAGTAAGTTGCTAGAATCTGTATTAAATACAGAAGTAATCAAACATCTCAACAAAAATAACCTTCTTAGTGACACTCAATATGGTTTCCGTTCTGCTAGATCTACAGCAGATGTCCTTACAGTTATATCGCATAGGATTAGCAAATCTCTCGACGGTGGCAATCTTTCTAGGGCAATTGCTCTTGACATATCTAAAGCCTTTGATAGGGTATGGCATAAAGGTTTACTTCATAAGATCGCTAGCTATGGTATAGCTGGAAAAGTCTTCTCAATTATTAAATCATTTCTTTCTGATAGATTCATAAGAGTAGTAGTTGAGGGGCAAAAATCAGAAGCTCACAATATTAATGCCGGTGTCCCTCAGGGATCCATCCTGGGCCCAACTCTTTTCCTGATCTACATTAATGATCTTCCAAATCATATCCTTACATCATTTGTAGACATTTATGCTGACGACACTACCATTTATGGTACCACATCTAAGACAGTAAACGAGCAAGTTCTCTCCAATTCTCTCTCCTCTGATCTTGAGCACGTAGTACAATGGGGAAAGGAGTGGCTGGTTACTTTTAATGCATCTAAAACCAAGCTTCTCTCTTTACATCATCAACATTCTAATCCACATTTGTCATCAATTGAAATGAATGGCTCTCGTCTTCAGGAGGCCTCAAGTTTTGACAAGCTTCTGGGCTTGACCATTACTCCTGATCTTAAATGGAACACGTATATCAAATCTGTTGCCAAGGCCGCTGGAAAAATGGTGGGATCTTTCTATCGATCCAGTAGATATCTCACTGCTGATGCTATTCTCTATCTATATAAGAGCCAGGTACGTCCAAGGATGGAATACTGTTGCCACATCTGGGCAGGAGCTGCTAGAAAGAACTTGTCCTGCCTTGATAGAGTTCAAAATAGACTTCGTAGCCTCGTAGGAGATGTCCTTTTCTCCTCCTTGCAACCTCTATCTCACAGAAGAGATGTTGCGAGTTTGTCTCTGATGTATCGTTATTTTCATGGAAAGTGTTCAACTGAGCTTCAATCTATGGTCCCCCCTCGCCAAACTTTCACAAGAAACACTCGTCTAGCTGTAAACACTATCAATAATTTCCCCCACTCTTTATCTGTGCCTAAACCTAAACGTAGATTCCATGAACAAAGCTTCTTTCTTAGAACTGCACGCCTGTGGAATTGTCTTCCGTTTTCCTGCTTTCCGGCTGACTACAATATGGTTTTGTTCAAGTCTAAAGTAAATAAGTTCTTGATGAGCCGTTCCATATAAGTTATTAAATTTACCAAATTTTCATTACTAATGATTACTATATTGACCAACTTCTACTGTACACTCTTTAACCCTTATCCTTGAGTGGCCTCTGGGCCTTGATAATGTGGTGATGCCTTTGTAAAAAAAAAAAAAAAAAAAAAAAAAAAAAAAAAAAAAATCCGCCAGGGTCCAGGATGGTAAGCGTACGTTCTTGTGTTTTTAAAGTGCGACTGATGAAATCTGTCGGAAACTGATTTTGTTGAACAGATCTTAAAGGAATTTCTTGGTTAGCACTGACTTATTAATTTCACACGTGTTACTTTTTGGAGCTTAACAAATTTCAATTGGTTGATAACTTTTTTTAAAACTTACACAAACATGTTAAACATTGCTAGTGACAATCAGAGCATATGAGCGTATCGAAAAAAACCTGAGAATAAGAGGGTAAGGAATTAGAACCATTTGTGTTTAAGCATTTGTTCAAATCGCATCTCAGTGTCTTATCTACTAAAGCAGCGTTTATTGCAACCGAAGGCTGTATACATCATGTACGCATTGTAAATTAGCGGCAGCCCTAGGATAGCTGACTAGCGAAAATATCAGCCGCAGCAGTCGTTAAAGCACGTATGCAAATTGGCAAGTGTGCACGCGCTGACGTCACAGGAAAAAGAAGGAGAGACAAAGGAGAGAGAAGGAGAGAGAGAAGGAGAGAGAGGGGAGAGAAAGAGAGAGGGGAGAGAGAGGGGAGAGACAAAGAGAGAGGGGAGAGAGAGGGAAGAGAGAAGGAGAGAGAGGGGGAGAGAGAGGAGAGAGAGGAGAGAGATAGACGAAGAGAGGGAGGGGAGACAGAGAGAAGGAAATAGAGAAGGAGAGAGAGAGGGAGAGAGAGGCGAGAGCAAAGGAGAGAGAGGTAGAGAGAGAGAGACAGACAGACAGACAAACAGACAGACAGAGACAGAGACAGAGACAGTGTCGGTCGATTTTAGAAGTGGAAAAATAATTCGAAAAATGCTTCAAAATATCATAAAAAATTATCACAATTGAATTTAAAGACACAAAATTTGAGATTTTAGTGATTATATGAAAAGGTGGGGTAAGGATTGGATTTCAATTTTCAAATTACAATTTTTTTTTATAATTTCGTTATTGTAATACCATAAATAAAATAAGATTTCTTTGTATCAATACTGAAATTGTTTGGTTTTCACACCAACATTAAATCTTACAAAAATTGAGAATTTTTATTTTAAATCATTCCTACAAAATACCCCAACAAAATACCATTATTTAATATACACAACTTTTGCTACATTATCGTATTTGATATTTAAAAAAAATTGAAACTCGACATACACTTAGATGTATATATATATATATATATATATATATATATATATATATATATATATATATATATATATACTCCTATAAAATCTAGTTTTTTGTGTATTGATAGTCGTATTATAAAACCTTTTTATTTAAAAAGAAGATACAACTTTCTTATATTGACAATCAAAACGGAGACAGCAAACTAGAATGAATATTTGACACACAGGGTTCTTCCTGATATTAGTGCAACTGGAATGCTTTTTACGGGGCAAGTGACTGATGTTTTACACAAGTTTAAAAGTGTGAAACTATTAAGGCTGTCTTTCTTTACAATACAGGCTGCGAAGGTGGACTTGTTACACTTTTAGAAAAAAATAGAAAGAAATCTTCACACTATTGGTTGCTCTTTACATCAAAATGAACTTCCATTCAAACTCTATTTAAACATATTTATGGCACAACCAAAACTCCCTCTGCATTTAGTGTTCCACTGGGTAAATGATGTGCAATTGATTGTTATAATTTATCCCAAACACCTTTTTCAACTGTTGAGAATCTTCTGGAGTTTCACTTTGGAATGGAAGATATAGATGGTCTTAGTTGTCACCAAAGACTTCTCTATAAATATGCAGTTGATATTTCTAGAGGTAAGGCGGACCCTAGATTTTTATTGTGGATAAATTCAGGCAAGATATTAAACGTTGCCCATCAATGGACTCGTAAGGCATACCCACAGAATCTTTCAACCAAACTATATAGTTTGATAAATTTTATTGTTAATATTAATGCCTTTTGCTGATTCGACATTTAAAAAAAATACAAGTTCCATTATCAACGAATTTTTATTTATGAAAGGATTGATAGAATATGAAATCAACCTATTCAGAAGATTACATTTAAACACATCCAATATACTCCGTGAAAATGTTTTAATTTTAATGGTGAAATATGATGAAGCTGAAGTGAGGGAATAAGGTATAGCATAAGTTCTGTCATTAGGTAAGTTAATATTTATTCATAAAAAACTGTTTTAACTGTGCCAATATCTTGAAACGTTTTAAAGAGTCTATCTAATTTCATTTAGTACATATTGTATTTGAAGGCAGTACAGATTGTATTTGAAGTACAGTGCAGATTGTATTTGAAAATTAAACTTACATTATTTTTTATATTATTTCAGAAGCGGTAAGCCAGCAAGGGAAAGACTACAAAAATTCAGAAATCAACCTTAAACCTTTACACTGGGCAAATTTAATTGCCTTGCCAGTAATTAGAGTTTGTGAACCGCCACAAACAATTACAAAATCCGTTATAAACTGGTAAAACGCTTGACTTTCCATATTTTTCCTTCACATTCTCAAGGTATGGAACGAGCACTCAAGTTGGTAACAGAAGCATATCAATCAGTGTATGGCTTTGAAGCAAAAGTTCTGTGCTGAGAATTAAGACTTTCTTCAAAAAGCTCATATATAGAACAATTTGACAACATGTATTAAAAATTATTAATCAGTTTATTGTTTTTCAATTTTTGCTGTATTTTAAAATTATAATAGGTAAAACTGTCAATATATTTCGATTATTAGCCCTTAAATAATAACATTTCCAAGACGACAATAGAGCGGTGGGCTGTGATAGGTGGTTCAATTTTCAAATTAAAGCTTTATTTGAATTTTCTGATTATTATATTATAAATAAAATAAAATTTTCTTGGTTAAATACTGAAATTGTTTGGTTTTTACACCAATATATAAGCAAAATCTGGAAAAATTTGAGAACTTTTATTTAAAATCTTACCTAACAAATGCTCCAAAAACCGTTGACGATTCATTATATAATATGTATGCACACGACTTTTGCTACAGTATTCTTTTTGATATTTAATTTTCTTTTAAAAATAAGATACCCTAATATATATATATATATATATATATATATATATATATATATATATATAAATCTAGGTTTTTGTGTATTGATATTAGTATTAAAAATCCTTTTTTTCTATTTATTTAAGAAGAAAATACAACTTTGTTATATATGGGTCGTGGATATGCGTTTATCTGCGAAAGATCTAATTATATAATTAATTATTATATACTCCTATATATATTTTTTTAAATATTGATTGATATTCGTATTAAAATCCCTTTTTCCTATTTATTTAAAAAGAAAATGCAACTTCTTATATATGGATAGTGGAATTGTATTCATCTGCAAATTATCTAATTTGCATATTCTTTTAAACATTCATTTTAATTTATTCGCTATTAGTCTTTTTTGTTTTCTTATGAGATGCTCATTTTTAGTTAACTACTACGTGTAATTATATTCATTCTGATATTCTACATGATTTATACTTGCGTAATATTTGCATAAAACGTTTATAGTAAACACAAAACTCTTTCCATATATATTTATGTATACGTATATATTATTGTTAAAACAATTTTGCTTACTAACCTGCTCTGCCAGTTTTTTATTTATAGACATGAAACTCCATATATAAGGTATTTGAACGCCTTGGAATCTTTATTTTTAGGCTTTAGCCGAGGTAATCTGTACAAAAGTGTGAAAATTAAGAAAAAAAGAAATTTGCCGTATGAAGGTCGAACGCCGGCATCATGAATATGCATGCATAACGTAGGAGCCATTCGTTTCTGATTTAATTTTTAGACCTGCACCAAACATGTCTTCATTGCGCAGGCATTAATGTCAAAGGCAAAAATAAATCGTAAGCTAAATGTTTTGGCTTCGATTGTCGGTGGTGGCGCACGATTCATTTAAAAAAAAAACAACCTTTTAAATCATTAATATATATTGGCTCAAATCTGATTTATCTACCTTATAATAAGATGATTTGACCGATTTACCGTAAGTTTACTATAACAGATGTCATGTACAAATTTATAATGTCTGAACTATTATCCATCATTTTATGTAACTTTAGAACGCCATTTGAGACACATTTATTCGTTATAATAAAACACTACGTTATATCCAAGAAGAAACATCACCACGGTCGCCAACATCTTTAGAGGAAGTACTAGTATTTTTCCTCTAATTCTAAAGTCCTTTCACTGCACACAGCCATTACCGGGAATAAGTACACGCATCATTAATATACTGACCTTTCGCCCTTCGTAATTGGATCTAAAACTCATACACATACCATTATCTTTTCATTTACCAGCACAAAATTAACAATTTCACCCTAAGAAAATTCCCTCATTTACCATTGGCTAAGACCTGACCAAACCTAATATTTCGGAGTACAATCTTATTACATAAACGAACACGCTCGACTTTTGCTAATATTCCTGCTCTGTCTACACGACGCAAAAGTTTAAAAATAAATTCATCCAAATATAACCAAAATAAACTCCCATTATCAGAAATTTTAGTACTTATCAATGCACATATCAACTATTCGAAACAACCACACACCCACAAAAAATATCATGAAAACAATATATATTACATTTACGTTTAACCGTGTTTATATTTTACGCTTTCCGAGCTGCGCTGTTTTCTTCTACTGTGACTTATTACGGGCTCTTCTACTTATATTTTAAACAAGTTCAGTTTTTTCTTAATAACACCAAACAGTTCTACACTTCCTCTCGAAAAAAACAATTACCATTGCCTGAACCCTATATTTTCTGCATGTACGCTATATACTTACTTAATCTACAAATACGAACCATTCTTTGTGGGGTTTTCTTTTTGCCTTTTACGATTTGCGAGTGGCGATGTTTCCCTTCTACTTTGCTTTATGACGGACCGTTACATTTTTAAATATTTTAAGTTTTGTCTTAATAACACCAAACAGTGCTACATTTTCCCTCCATCAAAAAATACCATACCCTGAACCCTATATTTTCTGTATGTACTTATTCTACAAACGCTGTTCCTCCTTTGTATGTTTGCTTTTACACAAGTTGTACATTTTTTTTCTTTGAGGAAAAGATAATGTTTCACCTTAACTCCAACTTCAAACTTTCTATAACAATGAAGAATTTTATAGGTTTCCACTACGCTGATTCAGAACATTCTTTTTTGCTTTAATATAAATTATTGCCTTAGCTCCAACTACACACTTTTCATGAAAATGAAGACTTTACATGGTTTACCACTAAGCTGATTTAGAAAATCTCATTTTTATTTGGCGGATACAAATAGTTTCTGAGATATAATGCCCTGTATTATGCACTTTTAATCACTGGTTGCTAGATTACTACGCACGGACCGACCGACACTACAACCACCTATTTTATATATATATATATAGTCCTGGTCAAAATCATAAGACCACTTAAGAAAGTAAGCGTTTACGCATATTATCGAATTTTTAATCAAACAAATGGTTGAAACCATTGCAAAAAGGGAAAATATGATGGAAAAGAATTGAAATCTGCTCCATTCGAAACCTTAACCCTGGTCTAATAATTATTATTTTTAAAAAGCAAAATGGTGAAGTACACCCGAGTTTGAACAAGGAATTATTTGATCTGTAGTTGAATGCTCTACCACTGAACTATATCTCCAAATAGAAAATAAATCTTTTTTTTTAAGAAATGATTTGCAGAAATGTTATTGTCTAGCTTTGCCGGTGTAATGTAAAATATTCTCCTGTAAAAATACTTATTTATATCGTGCTTTTTCGATTTTTGAATATCATTTACTGAGATTTTATTATTTTCCTTGGCCGGTGTAACGTAAAATATTCGCCTACTTCATCTATAAGAGAGAAAAGACTATTTTAAAGATCAGACTTTTTCGATTTTCGAATATGATTTGCTGAGATTTTATTACATACCTTGGCCAGTGTAATATAAAATATTCTGTAAAATGATTATTTTTATATAGAAGACAGAGAAGATTATTTTTAAAAGATCGATTTTTTTCGATTTTCGATATTATCACATGAATTTCTGTACAAAGCATATTTGAGAACACTGCCAGACATATTAGTGTGAAATTTGCAAAGGTATGCTCAGCTGTGTTGGAACCTATAAAACAGAAAATTTCTCTCTCTCTCTCTCTCTCTCTCTCTCACACACACACACACACACACACACACACACATATATATATATATACACACACACATACACACACAACGTGACTTTTATGTAATAGTAGAGATAGAGATCACTAGTTATCGATTAAATAGTTATATGTATATATGTACTAATATATAAACACATACACATACCTGACTTTATATATAATCGCGATGATTATCAATTTATCACGTTCCTCTACAGTTGGCATCCGTTTATTATTTGTTATTCGCGTTTCACGAAAATAGTTTGATTTTGCAGGCAGTGAATCACGATTTCGTGACTCGTCATTAATCATGTATCAACATTGAAGAGAAGAAGAACAGATTTTCTTAAAATACGTTTTCATTTAATCTGGGCGACTATTTCAAACATAAGCGTGACAGAAGGACGAACAGAGAAAATTGCATGCATGGACAATGTTCGACAACATTTTTTTTTTTAATTTTGTTCAATGCGGATTTAGCTGTGGAAATGAATTACAATAAAAAAAAATACGAAGACGTTAACATTATTAAAATGAATATGTTACCAACAATATTCTAACATTTTCATAACACAGGCTTTAAACTAAAATTCACAAACCTTGTATTTTTTCTTAGTATTACTAGCTGAAGTACCCGGCCTTGCCAGGTTGTATTTGATATATTTGTATATTCTTTCCTCGCACATTATTATCAAATTGATTAAACGAAACATACATTCATCATGACTATTTTTCCAGATCCTCCACGCGATAGGAGAAGTTAGTGATTTTTTTATACAGTTTTCGCTAGAAGCCCTTACTCTGTCTTGGTATTTTCATTTATTTTCTAGCCCTGTTTTATCAAAATATGATTAAGAATTTCAATTATTATTTTATATCATCGTGCATATCTGAAAATTGTTAGATATCCTTTTGTTTTAATAATTTAAGGTACGATATATATTAATATGACATTAGTAATCTATTCTGTTAATGAAATAATTACAATTTACTTTACAACAATGCATATCTGAACACTGCTAAATATACCTGCAGTCTCTCCACACACAACATTTTGACCTCTAACAGGTGTGTAAATGTAGAGGTTTTCAGGACATCCAATGCGTGGGCAACCAACATACCACTGGCCATGAGAAAAGTAAGGGTCTGCACGTTAAGCCCAACAACTTTGAGGCTTTGTTTTAGATGTTTATTTGTAGACATGGCAAAACTGTTTTATGAGGCATTTTAAACGCTTGCATTGTAATGACATGTCAGACGAATAAGGTGGATCCGGAGAAATAAAACCGTTTCACCTTTAAAATTTCCAGTTATTATAATGGCTTCCAGAACCTTAGTTTTCAAAGATTTTATTGCTAACCACGTGCCATTACACAGTTTACGTGGATCAAGATTTCTTAATTATATAACAGTAGCTCTTTCCTTCAATGTCAGGTCATGATGTAGCATTCCAGGCAGTAGAAATTCTACACGAAATTCTACTGCCTGATCTTTATCAATAATATAATCAATAGATTGATAAGAAAGCTTTAACCCAGGCAACTCTGGCAAAAGATTATACTTGATCATATCAACAGGATCATTTATAGGGTCAAGATTGCTTTTTCACAAAACCACCATGTATTGTGGAAATATTTAGCAATATCTGATAATACCTTAGTCACCAGGTCATAAATGGAATTGACCATCTGGCCACATGATAATGTTTGCAATTAAAGATTTCTATTGAATGTTATTAAATTATTGTCAATGGAAAGCAAGTGCTACATGTGTCCTCATAATAATATTCTCCAAACTGAAAATAAGTAACTTAGTTACCATGCAGTATTGCAGAAGTGCCGGATTTTCAAATCAAATGTTCGGTTGCTAAGGACAATAAAATTTTGTTTGATAGATAAACCACTTATTGCAGTTTATTACATTTCTTAGACCTATCTCTATCTTTTTTAACCATTCTAAAGGTAATTTATAGTAATATCATGATTAAATATCAATAATATGAGGTTCTAGTGTAAGATGATTTCGGAATACAATGTAAAAAGAATAAAATTATATTAACAATATTGTAATGACAGCAAGTGTAGCTTGGCACTTCTACCGGTGCGGGTGGATGAATTATATAAAATTTATTGTTTTTGATAAAATTCAAATTTTATTGAATTCTGTTTTAAAATATCGGGCAAGAGAACTTTTGTTTATGTTTTAATAATAGCTTTTGTGAGAACTGTTCAATGGTTGATTTAAGTCTCGTGGCAGATTTTGGATTGTAAATATTTCAGACAACTTGAGAATTTTGGCAGATTTTCGTCTGATGGGGTTTTGATAATGATGATACTTTTTTGGGTTTTATTTATGTTTTAGTTGTAATAAAAATTGCCTTCAAGGAAATTTATAATTCTCGTTTTATGATATCTGAACATGAAGAGTCGAATATAAATTACTACATTTAATTTCTTATGAAATACATGATGCAGTTGATCTGTTTAAGGATGAAACTTTAACTTTAAATTTATATTAAGAAAAAACGGAATCCAAATGTAACATATTATTGTTAAAATATCCAATAGAATTTGTCCTCTATTGTGCAAGATTTCCCTAAGAAAAATAACAACTTTTTTTATTGAATTTTGTCTTCGGTTGTGAGTAATTTCATATTCATCCATTACAAAAAATAAAGTTTTTACTTTGTGAAAAAAAATTGCAAAATTTGAAAAAAAAAACCTAAGATTTTTTTTTTTAATTGATCATTTATATTTTACTAGTTTCGAAAATGTATGCATTGCAATAAAATAAACTTCTATTTTGTGGAATCATAATTTTCGTACATTAATTTGACTTCAGTAAATGTGTAATGAAAACTTTCTTTAAAAAAAACCCACAAAACAAAACACACGTGTTCTAAAAGTTTTTAATTTTGGTTTTAAAGACATTTTAATGTAAAGGAAAAGTTATTTAGAGAAAAGAAAAGTATTTAAAGCCACCGCGACAAACAATTTATAGAAAATAACATATTAAAGTTAGGCTACGCTACAAATATTTTCAATATCAGAATCTTGAGGAATATATACGCATTACTTGAAAATAAATAATAAAAGAAAAGAAAGGCAGTAACCTGACATTAGCCCAACTAAGTGTTTCTACCAAAACCTGTACTTAGAATTCGTCCCCTGCTGTGCAAGATATCCTTAAGAAAAATAATAATTTTCAAAAATAGAATTTTATCTTCAGTCGTGAGGGATTTTCGCTAAAAAAATAATTGTTGTCAAAAATATTCATCGTTTAAAAGATTGCAAATAAATCTGGAAAAAATTGGGAAAAAAAAGTTTTATTATCCCAGTCTCTAAATAAACATTTTGCATTTCCGCTTGTTGTAAAATACGTTTAAATATATTTAAATCCATGCAGATTTGGTATTTATTAATAAAAAAAAAAACTTATAATTTCAAAAGTTAAAAAACGACTTGGTGACATCAGCTAGAATCGAAATCAAAACTTTTAGAGCTGTACGTTCTCTAACAGAACATCTTAATATTAATATTATATTATTAATATTATATATTATATTATTAATATTAACGTCTTAATATTAACCGACTTGAAGAGATTAATTGAATTTGAGCATGCGCATAAAGAAATAAAAAAAACATGTCGGCCAGTTTAAATGAACATTTCGCATCTAAACTTGCCAATATATGTCTGTACATGTAATTTATTCATACACAAAAAGATTTTACTAGTGTATGACTACTATTTCCTATTAATTTCATTATTATGTGACCTGTAGTTTAAGAGATTATATGTTAAATTTTTACACAAATATTTTTATTTATATAGATTTGGATTCATAGGAATACTGCTCTCATATTAGGTGTAATTTTCATAACGCTTCGATCGATGTAACATTCGACCTTCTTCAGGTGTATCTTGTTGAACTCTGGAATGTTTCTGCCGAATGCGGGAATTTGGAAAAAATTTTCAACGGACCCTTTATTTACTTCATGACTGAGTAGAGTTCCTAAGTAATTGTAGTTTTCGGTCATCCACAATGCGAATTGAACCTTAAACCTTCAAGAGAATATCACTTTCACAATTGATTTTTCCACATTCTAACCACTGCGTAACGGGTTCCAAGGTTCCGATGAATTCAAATAATACGAATAAACAATCCTCATCTCAAAAAATTCAGAAACGTCCTAACACAAATGTTTCGTTAGACTGTCATTCTAAATTTTGAAATAGTAATTACATCGATCTGTCAATTCAGAAACGTTGTATTTGTATATTGTATGGAATCTTAAAGAAAAAAAAACATTAATATGCAGTTTTCTGTGATACTGTTTTTTCCAAGTCAACACACCTTGTTAAATTCTGACGTGTGCGTGTTACACACATACATACACACACATACATACACACACACACACACACACACACACACACATATATATATACAGGGTGTCCACAAAGTCTCACTACATAATGTAGCCAGACTTTGTGGACACCATATATATATATATATATATATATATATATATATATATATATATATATATATATACATAAGAATGTATGAAAAATGAATACGAAAAGTAAAAAGAGTTTATGTTTTCTTTATTAGATTTATATCCGATAACGCGCAGGAGTATAAAATGTTATTTTAAAAGAAAACTTTTTTTAGAAAAAAATAGCGTTTTTTACAAAAAATGTTGTTGTTTCAAACACACATTTTCGAGGGTATCCTCAGTCTTGCTCAGTGTAATGATGGAGACGAGCGTGTACATGGGGAAGGAGGATAAAGGATGATAAGTTATATCTAGCGGGAAGGTGCCATGTAATCCATATATATATATATATATATATATATATATATATATATATATATATATATATAGTCATTAACATACAGTACTGTTTCGCTATTTCACAGCTCATCAGTGCAGCTAGACAGTCAATTACCTCAAGCCAGGATTTAAACCCGACGACAGTACACACAGATATATATAGTGTACTAAAAATATGAGTGCACCCCTCACATTTCTGCAGAATTTAAGTATATCTCTTCAAGAAACAACATTGACAAAATAACACTTTGGCACGATAAAAGTAGTTTTTATGCAGTGTATATAAGAGAGTTAATTTATTTTTCTCTCAAAATAACTCAAAATATTACCATAAACGATAAACACCTGCCAACAAAGGCGAGTACACCCCTAGGAAACTACACCCCTAAATGTTAAAATTGATTATAGCGTGTCATATTCCCAATAAAATGTCATGTGACCTATTAGCGTTACTAGGCCCATGTGTGCCTAGAGAGATGGGTGTTCAAATTTGTAGTGCTGCTCCCACACTCTCTTATATTGTTCATCGTAAGTTCCAACATGGCACTACATGGCAAAGAACTCTTTGAGGATCTTAATAGATGGCTTGTTGCGCTAGATGAAGATGGTCAACGCTACAAAAATACCCTCCCCCCCTGAAATTAAGCTGCCGTCTAGTGGTTAAGATCATCCAGCATTTTAAAAAAACAGGATCCGCTCAGGACACACTTCCGCTAGATCGTCCAAAGAAGCTGAGCGCACATATTGAGCATCACATTAAAAAACTTTCTTAGACCGACCAGCATAGGAGCGCGGTTAGCATTGCTCCAGAGATTGAAGAGATAGAGGGTTAGCTAGTTTGTGCTCAGATCATACGCCGTACACTACATCAAATTGGTGTGCATGGCTATCACACCAGGAGGAAGCCTCGTTCTGAGGACAATACACAAGAAAGCCCGCAAACAATTTGCAGAATACATGTAAATAAACACATAGATTATTGGAACCATATCCTAAGGTTTGATAAGATGAAGATTAATTTATTTGGTCCCGATTGCTTCAAGCATGTGTGGCAGAGACCACGTTAGGAGTATAAAGATAAGTGCGCCATGTCTACGGTCAGGCATGGTGCTAGGTATATTATGGTCTGGGGCTGCATAAGGGCTGCAGGTGGTGGAGAGTTGCACTTCATTGAAGTAAACATGAACTCCAACGTGTACTGTGAAATATTGCAGTAAAGCATCATCCCTCTCCCCAGAAACTGAGTCGCAGGGTAAAATTTTGAAGTCACTATAGGGTACTAGGGTACAATATCATATGTAATAATCGATCGGAAATTGACTCTATTATAGTAGATGATATCTGTATAAATTAAAAAAATATATATTTAAGCGTGATTATGACCCAACAATGCGGGCCGACTCCCCGCTAGTAGAATAATAATAATAATAATAACAATAATAATATATATATATATATATATATATATATATTTATATATATATATATATATATATATATAGTAAGTTATAAAATGTATATGGCGATTAAGCTACACTGAATATTCCGCGTTTCATCCACTCTAGGACTCTTCAGGCTTATGCGCGAATAAGACTGAAGAGTCCTAGAGTGGATGAAACGCGGAATATTCAGTGTAGCTTAATCACCATATACATTTTATAACTTACTAACTAGCTCTACCTACGTATGGAGCACTTTTGAGTAAATACTTAAAGTTTGCGCATAAATCTATACTTTCGTATATTAATTTTATGTGAGTAAATTAAGTAGTTATATATATATATATATATATATATATATATATATATATATATATATAGTGGAAATAGTAATTAATAAAAACTGAGGAAAGTGCTCAATACTGTTGTAGAGCAAATATGCGTTTTATTTTTTATTACCGTATCTTTCTTTTAAGTTCTTCCGCCCTCCTCGCACCCTCCCCTAACCTCATTCACTCTTTCATCCCATAATAACGAACATTTCTGTAAAAGTCTGAGGAAGCTACAGACGGCAAAAAAAAACGGCCGGGTAGCTGAAACAATAATGTAACTTAACAGAAAGATACGGTAATAAAGATAAAACGTATATATATATATATATATATATATATATATATATATATATATATATATATATATATATATATATATATATTGTAAACAAAACACATGGATTACTGTGTGTATGTGTGTGCTTTGCGATTCGTGCATAAAATCTGTGTATATCGAAACTTTTGTGTTCAACCTGATAATCAAGTTGGGATATTATGTCTAGCCAATCTGACAAATTTTTTTTCTGATGGAAAATATACTATATAATTACTGTGGCACCAATTTTGTTGCACAATGCGATGAATACTTTGAACCTATTATTTTGTACGCGCATATAACCTCCAAGTTCATATGTATATGCACACGTGCACACATACGCACACATACATATATGTATGGACATATATAAACATATATATATAACATATGTGTTTTTGTATCCATGTATATTTCTATATTTTCTGTCTATTTATGCATACATAACTATATATATGTGTATATATATATGTGTGTGTGTGTGTGTGTGCGTGTGTGTGTGTGTGTGTGTGAGAAAGAGACAAGCAATATATTAAGAGATAATGATCGGTATCCGGAAGTTTTTGTTTTTTAGGGTTTTTATGTTAGCTTATCATTAAATTCTTTCAGTGGTTTACTCGATATTTATGTATGCACTATGCATTTACCTATTTATTTGCGGCCAGAAGCCTTCCTTTTTTACATATATATATATATATATATATATATATATATATATATATATATATATATATATATGTATATATATATGTGTGTCTATATATGTATGTATATATATGGTTGGTTGGTTGGTTGTTTTTGTTTTACAGCATATCAACCTTTTTCAGGTTATTTAATGCCGAATCTAGTTATTTTGAGGAACGATTTTTAATGGAGTATACTTGTTTTTTAAGTCGGATTCTATATAACCCATAGTTGGGTCCCTAACAGGTACTACCATTCCGGGTCAGAGTGGACCTGGGAGCAATGGCAATTAAAGTTTGGCTCCACACTCCCCAAGGCCCGCAAGGTGGGGCCTCACCATCGGATATAGTTTTAGGTCATATCCAGGACCCAGAATTTTGGAATGAGGAGTTTATCATCATCATCATCAACAATAATATATATATATAAATATATATATATATACTATTTTTCTCATCAATGTTGAGATTTCGATTTCTCTTTTTAGATTTATTATTCATTCATTGTTTTCTTTTTATAAGTTTTTTGTTTTCATTAAAAAAACAACAACAAAAAAAAACAATATTACTGTTCTCATCTGAAGTTTATTTATCCAGGAATTCAAGTCTTACACGATTCTTCTTCTAACCTCGCTTACAAGGTTCGATGTCAGCTCTGTCACTCTTCTCCCCTACTGACTGATATGATTCTCTTCTCTCTTCACGCATCTCCGCCAACTAACTTCGAACCCTCCTATATGGAGAAATCATGTCTGCCCTGACATCACCTGTATGTCTGCTCCACGTGACCACAACTCACGTATTTCTAACATGCGTGATTTGCACGTTTTGAAACCGTTTCTGACGACCAGGACATTTCCCATTCTCTTTGTTGTTTTACGAAGGAATTTAACCTACTTTTCTAATTTTGTAACCTATATTTTATTATGCATTCTTTCTAAGAATTGTGAATAGTTTTTTCCATCCAAATTGTATTTATTAAATATTTTAACGGAATCAACAATTTAACTGGGCATTCCATTTGAACCTATTGTTCTTTAAAACTTATCTACAGGGTTCAATCCTTGTTTTATCTGATATCATTTTCATTTAACTAATTCCCTTTTATTTTTAACTTACATGAAAAGGGGACATCCCTTTTCATGTAACATATTTATATACATGTGTATATATATATATAAATATATAAATAAATATAAATAAATGGTATATAAATATATATATATATGCATATATATGTAAAGATATGTAAACATATATATATATATGTATATATATATATATATATATATATATATATATGTATATACTAGCACTTTACCCCGGCGTTGCCTGAGTGTTTGGAAGTGTATGTTGAGCAACAAAAAAAGCTCTCAATTTTTAAAACTTTGACCCCTAAAAATTGATTGTTTGGGGCTTAAATTAAATTATTAAGTTAGATCCATCTCAAAGGAAGCTATATCTAAAAGTTCAAGTGTTTAGACTCAAAATTGTCGGAGGATATTAGTAGAGTTCTCAAAGGTCAAAGAGTTGAACTTTGACCCTTTAACAGCCAAATTTCTGGCCGAAAACCGATCACAAAGATTTTCCCAAATCTCAGTGCCTCGTAAACTAAATTTCGAGTCTGTAGACTGAAAATTGACAGAGTTATTGCGTAGGCAAATGTACACAGACACACACACAGACACCTTCACTTTTATATATAATATATATATATATATGCATATATATATATGCATATATATATATATATATATATATATATCATAATTTAGGAATTTAAAATTTGTGATTTGAAAAAGTTAAATTTCAAATATAGAAATGTTATTGTATGCAAGACAAAGAATACAGGATAGTAAAATATATTTCCTTAGCCCATGCGTTTTCGATGTCGATACATTTCCTAAATTATGATTTATTTGCTCTATTTAAGATATTGAGCAATTTTATTTAGCTGGGATAGTCTTCTATAAAATATTACATCCAATAATATTTTGTAATCACTGGATTTGCACACCAGTAGGTTTATAGTATTTCATTATTCTTTATATATATATGTATATATATATATATATATATATATATATATATATATATATATATATATGCTTTTCCGAAAAATGATTTTTAACCAAACCCAAATTGCAAAACATCTCTTTATTATTTTAATTATATATCTACCAAGGTTTCAACAAGACAATGCCAAATTATATTTAGATACGACATTATAACACATAAAATCTTTGAATCAAATCTTCTTCAGCTTACAAATAGCTGATTGGATACTACTGGGTTACCTAAATAATTAAGTATTTAACTTGTCAAGTATTTATGACCCCGATGAAAAATTAAATGTTCCAGTTGAAACGCGTGTAAAATATATTTAGTCTTGAATATTTTAACATTGGGATTATAACTTTAATGATGTGAAAATATTATTAAAAAATACTTTTGGTTAAACAGTTTGTTTGTAATGGACAATGTGTTGTAGTTAGTTTTTCCTTTAATTATTAACCTTTTAAATACTATTCGGTTAATAATTTCTATTAGTGTTTCCGTTATTACTATTTCGTGTTTTATTATTTATAACTATTTATCATTTTTTTATTTTAAATATATTTGCATCATAGTTTTATGTGTTCATGGGGAAGCGTTATTTTGAGTAGGCAAACTCTTTTAATCAAATGGTTTGGAACATACTGTCTTGTATATCACTTTAGATGCTTCCAAAAGGTACCTTCTGCAGCATCCAACACAAACAGAATTCAAGTTAAAAACATCACACATTGGTTTTATTTTTGAACAGATGTATTTTAAATACATATATCCGCTTATAATAGGAAAATAAACCTTCATATTAAATGATTAACCACATGATAATTTAGTTTTATGTGGTTACATATGTACCAAATCTTATGCACACAATAGATAATATTTCGTCTTTTTTATTCATCAATGAATTATTATATTTTATAATAAACAATGGTGAATGCTCTGACGAACTGCAAGCACTTGTGTCACCGCGACGTAAACACCCTCGACAAACCCGACAGGCTGCTAAATCCCACCCCCACACTGTAGAGATCCCTAGATGCAAAAGATCTTTCCGCAGAACCGCTAGACTGTGGAATTCTATTCCATGTCCCTGCTTCCCAAACTGTACTGACATGCAGAAGTTCAAGTGTAACGTGAACCGACATCTTGCTGCCCAACTCCCTACATAGTACCCCAGTAGTTGTTGGCCCTGATAGTAGCCCCCAACACCAAAGTGACAATGTGCCTTGTTTGGAGTTAAAATGTAATAAAAAAATAAATAAACAGGCGCTTACATTTTATATTTTGTAACGAATTCGCCGTTGAGCCAATGTAAAGTGAGTATTTGGTATTAATCTTACATACAGTAAATCCGTTATTGTTTATTGACAACTAAGATTACAACATCACTCTTCTTCTGCTCACCCTCACTTGCCTTAATGTTGTATAAATTATTAGAAGGTGTACCGGGCGTTGCTCGGTATTAAAGGTAACGTTACATTCCTTTAAAAAACTACGTAAAACAACGGTAAGAAACTGAGACATGTGCTTGCGAGCATAATCTTTTCTCTAAACAGTTCACTTCTTGTAAGTAAAAAAAAAAATACTGAGATCGAAAATAAAACCTAAAGACAGTGAGTCAAGTACTAACACGATGTCCAAAAACTGTTCAAGCCTTCTTATTATTAACATAATGAAAACGATTGGCGCATGCGCAATCGTGAAACGGTTAGAAAATAAATAAAAACCCGACAGTATCTACGTACGATTTATACAAGTTTTACCCCTTAGCAGCCCTTTTTTCCGGATGAAAATAGATTAAAAATATTTCCACACATCTGAATACTCTATATATACGTAGATAAAAAAATTGTTGACAATATAGGTTGAGAAGTTGGATCACACACACAAATATACACACATTCACAGTTTAATCGATATATAAATTGACCTGAATATCGTTCTATATATTAGCTAAACACTTATATTGTAGATGAAAAGTATAAAAGTTATTTTTGTGGGCAATACTTATTTTTACGAAGTTAGTTGTTGTGCTGTGAATTGTGTAGAAAGAAATGCTAATTGCGTTTATATTGAAAAGTTTACAATATTCTAAGTTCTTAAAATACTCTTCAAAACTATTTTTTTTATTAATAATGTTTGGAAGAAGAATAGTTTGAATCATTTAAAATACAATACACAAAATATGCCGAATTGACTTTTAAAAAATCCCGCTAAGTTTTCTGGTTCGTGTCATTTGGATTTTTCGGATTACTGTTCTCATTCTTGAGCGATATTTTCACAACATTACGTTGAGGTAATCTCTAATGTTTTTTTTTTAGCTATATCTTGTCGAACTCGGGGCCCGTTCAATCGAACCCGGGAACTTTTCTCGCGAACTCGTGAATTTTTCTGTCAAACTCTGGCATGGACACAGAATCTTGCCGGACCCTTCATTTCCTTTACAGGGGTAGCATGCCCTGGTTCCGTTAGTATAGATGTCCTAAACAAGTTGCTGTTGTGTATTCGGTTGCGCAAGCTAACAGGATATATGGTCTAAGTAATTCGAAGTTGTATATTCGGTCGCCTACACTGAGGATGGAACTACGTCTAGAAAGCATGACATCAGCGCTAAGAAATCAGGACTAGACACCAAAAGAAGCCATGCGCAAAATGACCACAGTTTCTATACATGAAGGGTTTATCGGATAAAACTTCAAATACTATGTAATTCATATCAGAATAATATTTGAAAGCGACTCAACTCTCCAGCTAAAGCTCGTGCGAGTCAAGCGCCTTACAAAAAAATCACAAGAACCGTATGTACGAGATCCCATGTTGATGTCGAAAACTATATAACTGTGCGACATGTCGTCCATTAAAGGTGAGGTTTAAAAAATATCAATACGCAGTAATAGTTAAAAAAAAATTGAAAAGTCGGGTATAGCTGACCATTTACTTTTACAAAAAAAATAATAAAATTATAGAGAAAGAAGAACGGTAGAGAGTAAGACGACTAAAAAACAGTACATATATTGAGTGACCATCAATTTAATTAGTATAGGATTAAAAAAAATTGGGGAACCGTTAATTTTGAATGATAGATAATATATATTGTAATAAGCAGGTTATACACACACACATACACACGCACACACACACACATATATATATATATATATATATATATATTAGGCACCGCCAAAACTGGGGGGGGGCAGGTCAGTACTTTTTGACGGACCGTCTTTTTAAAAATCTACCAAAAATCAGGTAATTATCCGATCAATACGAAATTTTCAGCGATTATTAGGAGAAGAATGAACTTTATAACAGTTTACTTAATTTTCATAAACGATATTTATATATATATATTTTTTTTTGCTTACAAAACCCTTCCTTGTTTTGAAGTGGGAACAAATATGCTTAAAATAATCATCTGAAACTGAACAAAACATATTGTGTTGTTGTAAGGGACAGAATTATAGATTAAAAAAAAAATTGTTTGCATACCTTATTTTGACGTCTGAATATCAGAACTTCGATTGTGTTTAATTATCCCGCTTTTTAGTTTTGAAGTGTGAAATTCGGTGAATATGTTAAGTAAAATAATTAATTTAAGTTAAGCAAAACAAAAAAAAAAATGTTTTTATATTTATACGAAAAAAGCCATTTTAAAATTTTTGATGAATAAATTAACAATTTTTTTTTAGCGAGCCGAATAATGCATGACCATTATTAAACAGGGCATGCTTTGAAGAATCGATACAAAAAAAAAATTCGATAAATATTGTGCCCTTTGTGTTAAAAATAGCATCATTTTTTTCGATCTCGTTTGAAAACGTTTGCCGCCTTTCGACTACGGTGGACCAAACGCGCTGAAATAATTTTTTTTTATTCTGCTTTAAATTGCCCCCTCCCCTCATTTTGGGGAGCCTGGCCCCCACACACATACACATTAAAAACCAAACTCATACAAATGGTCACCCATCTGGTACTGGCCAGCCTCAGCTTAATAATGCATTGAAATTTTCGTCACTGAAAAATAAGTTTTTTTGGCCTGTTTGGTCTTCCATAGTTTTCGTCTCATCAAAAGAAAACGTAAACAGAGTCGATCTGAACTCTACGGCGACGCGAAATATCTGGTTACCTATATGAATAAGTGGAATTATTTGAAATTCAGGTACTTATATTATAATATTTTTGCATATTCTCTTAGAAAATCATCCTAAATCTTAGTTAGACAATAAATGAATAAATAAATTATTTCAAAAACCTTTTTTTTTTAATATTTAAGTACGTTTTTTGTGCAAGACAAAAAATATCAATTGTTAACTTTTTGGGAAAATTTAACATTTAAAATTGAATTAAAAATAGTAGAAAAGGTTTTACATTATTCTGTTTTCTATATGATAAAATTCAGGGTTTTATCTTTCTGGAAAAAAAAGTTACTCAGAAATAATGGATTTTAATAAATGTAATTTAGTTTTAAAAAACAACAACAACTTGATTTTGCGGCCATTTTTGGCGGTGCCTAATATATATATATATATATATATATATATATATATATATATATATATGCATTAATAAAAGTGTATTTTGCAACTAGTAATAAAATAGGTTTAAGGCTTCTAAAATTCGTATAAAAAGTGTCCGCAAGGACATATGGCGATGTGGTTAAATTACATGAAAAAATCCGTTATAAAGTAATATGCTCCTAAATATGATAGATTTCATATCCAGTGTTAGGGAATTGTGAATTACTTAGGACCTCCATCCCATCGTGGCTAACGGAAAGAGAGTACGCTATCCCCGTGAAGTAAACAAAGGGTTCTGCTCCAATTTCCGTGCAGATTTCCTAGATCGATAGAAATATTTTCGAGTTTGACAAGACACACCTGGCCGAAACGTTGTGAAATGATACTAACGATGAGACCAGCAGTCCGGAGAATCCAAATAATATGAATAACCAATCCTAATCTTCAGAATCCAGAAACCAGATCAATTTGGTATGGACCCGAGATAATACAAAAAATGGAAACACATAAAAAACTGACAGGAATTACTTCACATTCTTTTGCCGACTTCGTGATTTTAAGTTCGAGCTAACAGGCTTGACGTTGAAATTTTTAGTTCGGCTCCAGGAGAACATAAAGCTTCAAAAAGGCAAGTAGGGCATGAGAACGTCCGAAACCGAATCTACGAGAGTCGGTGGAAGAAACTTCGAACACGAAATCCCAAACGACCTCACTCCACTTCCTGGGTTGATGACAAAACTCGTATCCAAGAATACTTGGATATATCACATAAAGAAAGAATTTATGATCTCGGCAAATGAAGAAATTTGAAAATCCGAAAGCTGAAGATATAAGTTGTCATGTCCATTATTCACCAACAAAAGCCATTGTCAACGATGTTAAATATTAACCCCCTCTGAGGAATCGGTGCTAAACAAATGTTTCAACCACCAAGCGAATTCCATACTTAGATATGATAACTTCAACAGGGGAGGCAGCCTTGAATAAACACAGGGCGCATAGAGATGAATTAAGAGAAAGTAAGACAAACACTTGAGAATTCAACGCTTCTAAAACCTCTCAAAAACAAAGAAGTGTTGACTATACGCAGTGACTATGATATAGTACGACAAGCAAACAAAGTCAATGCGTCACAACGTTTCGATCTATGTAACCTCCGATATTCTTCAGGTATATCTTGCTAAACTCGGAAATGTTTCTGTCGAACACGAGAATTTGGACAGAAGTTCGAACAGAAACGTTTATCTACTTCACAAGGGTGGCATGCTCTTGTTCCGTCAGCCATGACTGGATATTGGTCCACAGAAATTCGCAATTGTATTTTCTGATCGCCCACACTGAGAATTAACCCTTTAACCTTCAGGAGAATATGACTTTCACAATTGTTTTTTTCCAAGTACTCTAACCACTGCGCCACGGGTCTTTGATAATTCAAAGAGTCCAAAACCTAACATCTCAAGGGAAGTGGTATTGCCTATCAAGTCACTACGCAGTGATAATGATATCATAATACTACCAGCAGATAAAGACGATGCTTAGTGTTAATAGATAGAGAAGAATATTCCAAGAAATTGATATTTCTAATAGATCTGGTCGTCACTGAAAAAGGCAAATGAATCCGACTTTTAAAGGAGAAATGAAGCTGCCACAGGTCATCGGTAAGAACTTGAACCTAATAACACCTACAAAATACAGATAGTGATATGTGGATGGCTCATTTGTACTCTGGAACTATTATTAGAAAAATGTTAAAGCCTTATTAGAAAAATGTTAAAGCATTATTAGAAAAATGTTAAAGCATTATTAGAAAAATATTAAAGCATTATTAGAAAAATGTTAAAGCATTATTAGAAAAATGTTAAAGCATTATTAGAAAAATATTAAAGCATTATTAGAAAAATGTTAAAGCATTATTAGAAAAAAGTTAAAGCATTATTAGAAAAATGTTAAAGCATTATTAGAAAAATATTAAAGCATTATTAGAAAAATGTTAAAGCATTATTAGAAAAATATTAAAGCATTATTAGAAAAATATTAAAGCATTATTAGAAAAATGTTAAAGCATTATTAGAAAAATGTTAAAGCATTATTAGAAAAATGTTAAAGCATTATTAGAAAAATATTAAAACATTATTAGAAAAATGTTAAAGCATTATTAGAAAAAAGTTAAAGCATTATTAGAAAAATGTTAAAGCATTATTAGAAAAATATTAAAGCATTATTAGAAAAATGTTAAAGCATTATTAGAAAAATATTAAAACATTATTAGAAAAATATTAAAGCATTATTAGAAAAATGTTAAAACATTATTAGAAAAATGTTAAAGCATTATTAGAAAAATGTTAAAACATTATTAGAAAAATGTTAAAACATTATTAGAAAAATGTTAAAGCATTATTAGAAAAATGTTAAAGCATTATTAGAAAAATGTTAAAACATTATTAGAAAAATGTTAAAGCATTATTAGAAAAATGTTAAAACATTATTAGAAAAATGTTAAAACATTATTAGAAAAATGTTAAAGCATTATTAGAAAAATGTTAAAGCATTATTAGAAAAATGTTAAAACATTATTAGAAAAATGTTAAAGCATTATTAGAAAAATGTTAAAGCATTATTAGAAAAATGTTAAAACATTATTAGAAAAATGTTAAAGCATTATTAGAAAAATGTTAAAACATTATTAGAAAAATGTTAAAACATTATTAGAAAAATGTTAAAGCATTATTAGAAAAATGTTAAAGCATTATTAGAAAAATGTTAAAACATTATTAGAAAAATGTTAAAGCATTATTAGAAAAATGTTAAAGCATTATTAGAAAAATGTTAAAACATTATTAGAAAAATGTTAAAGCATTATTAGAAAAATGTTAAAGCATTATTAGAAAAATGTTAAAGCATTATTAGACCATATGAACTCTATCCGTCCATCTATACAATTTAGGATGAAAAAAAGAACAATTTATCGTTCTGATAATTCGCACTGCTCAGGGGTTCATGTCATCTGTACTAGACAATACCTAAACTCCAACACCAACTTTCCATATAATGTAAGAAATAGAAATCGTCCATTACTTACAACACCGAACAAAATCAAAATGAAATAACAGCAATACACGTCACGGGGAGACGGATAGTATAAGAGAGCAATCCAACCGAAATAATTCTTTAAAGAGCACGACATCAGCTCTAAGCAATCGGAACTATGAACTAAAGGTCACCACTCGAAAACTCACCACATACCATAAAACATGAAAGATTTGCAAGGAAAAAACACAAAGAATATGTAATCTCTATAACATCAGGATAGTATTTCAGTGCAATTCGACTCTCCGAAAACAGCTTGTGGGAGTCATGTCCCGACACAGGAAAAAAAATCACGACTATAGAATTAGTATTATGTGTATGCGATCCCATGTAAATGTGGAAAACTATACAAAAGTGAGACATGCGGTCCATTATAGGTGAGGTTAGAAGGAGACTGAAAAGGCGTAATACGCAGAGAGATTAAAAAGTGGGATGGGGCGAATAATTTATAGAGGACAAATGAGAAACCATCTACCCTTATATGACGATGTAAAACGGTGGAGCGTAAGACGACACAAAAGAAAAAAAAACAGCGCAGATGTTGGATGATGAGCAGTTACTAAGTAGACCTAATATATATTTTAACATGATATGGACACAGTTAATTGCAAATAATATATATATATATATATATATATATATATATACATATATATATATATGTATATATATATATATATAGTAAGTTATAAAATATATATATGGCGATTAAGCTACACTGAATATTCCGCGTTTGATCCACTCTATGACTCTTCAGGCTCATTAACTAGCTCTACCTATGTAGTGAGCACTTTTGAAGTAAATACTTAAAGTTTACGCATAAATTTATACTTTCGTATATTAATTTTATGTGAGTAAATGAAGTAGTTTTATATATATATATATATATATATATATATATATATATATATATATATAATGAATTACGAACTTCTATATTCCAAAGTTCATGTACAATTTATTCCTTTAATTCAGTTGTCATTTACATTTCTTGACAGTATCTGTTTCGTAACACAAAATCAATCACTTAATTATTATATCAATCAGTGATCTATTTTGCCCTTAACTCATCAGAAGATCAAAAGGAGAAAAAGTGCGTTTTGATATGGAATTACCTTATATATTTACATTACGCAATTATGAATTGCGGATTTTTAATAATGTCAAAACGCACTTTATCTCTTTTTGATGTATTGACTGTTGCTATTTCTTCTGATGGGTTAGGGACCAAATTAATTCACTGATTGATACAATATTAATAATATAATGATAGATTTTGTGCTACGAAACAGATACTGTTAATAATTAATAATTGTAAATGTCAACTGAATTAAAGGGATAAATTTAAAGATGGTCAACCTCATGAACTTTTGACTATAGAAATAAAATAGCTTGAGGCTCCTAAAATGTGTACTAGAATTTTCTGCAAAGATTCGTAGCGCAGTGAATAATAATAATAATAATAATAATAATAATATATATATATATATATATATATATATTTATATATATATACATATATATATAAATATAGTATAGTATAATATATAACAATAAATAGTGATATTTACATCTAGAAATAAAATAGCTTAAGGCTCCTAAAATTTGTACAAGAATTGTCCGCAATGATTCGGAGCGCAGTGATTCAAATGCTTGAAAAATACAGAAGTCCGAAGAATCCAAATGATACAAAAAAAATTCTCATCTCTAAAAATTAGGAAACAAAATTTTGTAGCGTTTATACGCTTTCATCCTTTATGAGTACTGTGCTGCATTTATTATCTCCACGTATTTTATAATGTCCCTGTATTCAGCATAGATAAAGTATATGCATACACTACATGATCAACTTATTTGGACATTAAAGATTAAACTGTTACTGGTTTAGAATCTCTCAACTGGCAGTAATTTTTACTTCCTTCCTGCATTCATGATTACATAAGCATGAAACATTAGTGTCTGAACGTGTAAATTTTCCTGTTTATATAATTTAAAATATTATCGATATGAATGTATGCAAGCATATATATATATATATATATATATATATATATATATATATATATATATATAACATAGGCATGTATATATATGTACATATATACCTATATATATGTATATATAGATATGTATATATATACACACACACCTATATATATATATATATATATATATATATATATATAGGGTGTCACAAATGAAAAAGTCAAATGTTTCGAATAGTGTGTGGCCTAGGATCTTATTCGTGATTTGAACTTTGATATTCACGATTTTTAGTCTTTGAAGGAAGTTCAAATTTTACGTTGAGTGCTTTTTTCGTAGGGAAAAATAAATTCAAAATGTCAGCCAATGTCACCTTCTCTTGATTTTATCAAACAGAACATTAAATCATATTTTTATTTAACGCACACACACACACACATACACATACATACACACACACACACACACACACACATATATATATATATATATATATATATATATATATATATATATATGTATGTATTATGTATGTATTATGTGTGTGTGTGTTTTAACGTTTTTACTCTGAAAAACGTCGGGTTTTCATTTTTTCTTTTCGTCTCATTACCTTTTTTCTTTACACATTTACTTTAGTTTTTATTCTTTTTTCATTTTCGTTTATGTTTATTACTGCTTATTTCTTTATATTTTATATTTTTTCTTTTCGCTTTCATTTATCTTTTTCTCATAAGTGTGTCCATTGATTATCTAGATCTTTCTTTCTATTTCCTTTTTCTTTTCATTTTTTTTCTTTTGCTAATTTTATTCCACTTTTTTCTCACTTTCATACAATTTTCTTGCTCTTTGAGGAGGTTTCTTTCCTTCCATCATTCTTTATTTATTCCTTTCTTTGAAGAGACTTTTCTAAAATTAGTTCTTTCTTCCCTTGCGTTGTCTATAATAGCAGAACTACACAACGTTTCTGAGTCGAGATTGTTCCACGTTTCCATTTAAAAGTTTATCGATTCTCGACCGTTCTCTTTGTTCACATTCCCTGTTTTTTTTTCTTCCGTTTTCCCTCACAACCCATTTTTCTTCTCCGCCCATTCCTCTCTCCAGACACACGCACACAAACAACTCTTTTATTATAAATACATCGGGGAATAAGCTAGCATATATAGAGTAACGCCTTTACTTAACAAACTTGTTAATGCTCTTTAATTAGTATAAGGTTGCTTCAATAAGTTTTCAGACTGTTTTGTACAGAGATTTAAACTTATCATAGACCCTTGAAATTGACATTGCTATACATCGCATTATTTCCATTATTTCAGGTTTAAATAAATAGCTACAACAGGAATTAGAATACACACTACTAAAACCTAATTTTCACAGCTGGTGAATTTCAAAGATGCAATCTGAACGTGAAGACACTTTGGGAGAATAATATGCAATAACATTCTTTATAAACTTAGGAAAATGCTATAAAAACGTATGGAATGCGTAAACTGCTATTAGACCATCTTGCATGAATCAAGCCTAAGATTTTGAGAGACATAAGAGATTAAGAAAAAGTGGGAAAGCTATGAAAGGTGCTGAGAAGTGTGGGAGTAGTAAAGAGGTCAGGATACGACAGTTGATTGGCCAAATAAAGAATTTCATAAATAAGAACCGTTTTTTGTCTATAGAGACAATAAGTGCACAGGTTGATTTCAGTGTGGGAACTTTACATACAATTATTTGCGAGGAACTGAAGATGCGGAAGATATGTGCGAAGTTCACAATTCCATCTTTGTCACAGACTAATTGATCGGCATCAAGACAGTTCGCACTCTCCCTATAATCCAGACCTTACTCCTTGTTACTTTCGCTTTGTCCCTGAATTCAAGGAAAACCTTAGAGGCTGTCGTTATGAGACATTTGAGTAAATGAAGGAGGCTGTGACGAGGGGCATTGATTCGTTTACACAACATGACTTCCATGGGGACAATCAGAACTTGTTGAAACGGTGCAACAAGAGCATTGCAGCCGGAGAAGACTACTTTGAACGGGACTAGTGCTAACACGAGAAAAAAGTCTGAAAACATATTGAAGGGACCTGATGATCTAATTGGAAATCTGCGACAATTTAGGATCAAAGAATGACTAAACTTTTCTAAATTGTCAGTATTATTTAACCAAGGCAGGTAAAGCTGATGATGAAAATGACATCTTATTTTTATTGTAGTTGGTTTTTAGTCGCACATGCAAACACACATCCTCACAGACAATTGGATTTTATATTAAATAATTTTATTATTGTAGAGTTGAATGTAATTATTACAGAAGAAAGCGCCCGCGTGTGTGTGTATTGTGCGGTTATACAACTTTCCTTCGGATGGGATCTGAGAAAGAGAGAGAGAAATTAAAGATGGCAGCACATGAATTTATAAGGTGTAGTCTCGTGGAATCTCACGAGATCTCATCTTCTACAGACAACTTGATTTTATATTAAAGAATTTTATTATGTTTTCCCTTCTATCTGTTTTCTTTTTTTTCTCTTATTTTTTTTATTATTTTGTTTTTTCTTCCTTTTTTTTTCATTCTTATTTTTCCTTTTTCTTCTTTCACTTTTCCTGTATTTTTTTCTTTTTTATACTGTATATTTCTTTTTATTTTTGCCGCATTTCTTTTCATTTTGTTTTATTTTCTTTGTCATTTTTTATTTTCCTTTTATCTTGCCAGCCATTATGTTTTTTTGTTATACTTTTGTTTTTCTTATCGTTTTTTCCCCTCGTCATTTTCCTTAATTCCAATTTTTCTTTTTTTCTAATTGGTTTTGTTATTCCCTTTTCTATTCTAACGTTTGACTTTCTTTCCTGTTTCTATCAGTCTTAAGTATCTTTATATGTTTTTGCTTGTATTTGTTTATTAATTGCCTTTTCTTTTCTATTGATTTTTTCAACACTCGTTTGCTTTCTTCTTTTCTTTCTTTCATTCAGTTTACTTCTATATTGTTTGCTTCATTTATTCCTAGTTTCTTTATATCATTCTGTCTTTCTCTTATTTATTCTTTCCTTCGTTTATTCCTTCATACTTGTCTTATACCGTTTCATTCCTGATTTATCTAATCGTTTATCTTTCATTATATTTATTATATTTCATATTCACCATTCCTGCATTATTTCATTCTTTCATTCTCTTATCCCTTCATTCCTATGTTTTTTCATTTAAACAAAGCCTAATATCAACACACAAAAACATGAAATGCAATGCACACTCACTTGCACGTACATATACATATACACAGCCACATATAAATCAGAACTGACACATTAAAACACACACACACGCGCATACAGCCACACAAAGACATAACACCCCTGTCTCTAATACAACACATTGAACAATACCAACCCTACTTTACCTCGAAACCAACAACACTAAGAAACACCTAGAACCATAGTGTAGTATCTGTTCCAACACATCGCCCCCCTCTCTTTCAGTGGAGGAAAAATCCTTCATGACTGAGATAACTATCATCCTTCCTTCCATACCTATACCCCTCCAAGTGCCTCTTCCCCTCTGGGGAATGAGACCTTACCCACACTAAGAACCGATCCTGGATCTGGCCATACCCACATGGGGAGACAAATAAATAGAAACATTAAAAAATCCCCTACGTATATTTATAAATACACCTCTTTATCTAAACAAACATAATATTAAGAATACCCCGAACAGTCTAAAACTGAAACGAAAAATCACAATACTAAAATCTAAGAACCCAAAAAATAAATATCAAAATTGAATGAAAACATCCCTACCCTTATTTCAGAGGAGCTGGTCCCCCCCACTTCATATACACACATTAGTAACGACCTTTGATTACAGTTGCCTTTCTAGGGAAGCCAATAACTTTATAATACTATAAAACAGAACACACATTATTCAAGCCAATACAAGAAAACACGCACACACTCACAAACCCACACACATACACACCCACACACCCAGACGCACACACGCACACACACACACGCACACCCTACCCTATGCGCCCAGTTGACCAAGTGCCATTGGGCCCCTCACCTCGACGCAAGTAAGAGTAAAAAAGGAAGAAAATGAGAAAAAAAAAGATAAATAGAAACACAAGCAGAGAGAGAGAGAGAGAGGGAGAGAAACACAAGACAGCAGTGACCATAGTCCACCCCAACGAACCAGTAATAAAAATTTCACATACGAATGAAAAGTAGAATCATTCACACATGTTTCCACCGCTCGGTTTATTTCAAATGAACTACAAAAATGTTCTTTTACATTTTAAACACACCTTGAGTACAATCTGAATATCTTACATTTTAAATACTTTCTGAAAAGAACTCTGAAACGCATTCAAAATGATTTCAATGATTTAAAAACATTATTACAATGATCTAAACATAATTTTCAATGAAAAACCAAAACACGGAATAATAAAATAATGTTAAAAAATATACATTGTTGGTAACCCATCCCTTATTTAAATATACATCTTTCTCTCGTTGGAATTTCTCAACCCATTATATATATATATATATATATATATATATATATATATATATATATATATATATATATATATAAACAAAAGTACCTGTCTTTGACTGGGTTCAAAAACAGCCTACTGAAAATGGACTCTGATTTATGAAAGTATGATACGTTATGAAAAGGAAGGGTTGTAAAGAGATAGCTTCAAATTTTTTTGGGGGGGGTATCAAAACCAAAGCAAAATATGATGGAAGTAAAAATAAAATAGATAAACCCCATAATTTATTATACCACACCTGTTCACACTGAAACACTTATAACAATATTCTGTGGATGTATATAAGTTTACAAGTGTTTTTGATATAGATGTACATAAGAAAAATCTGATAAGTATGTTTTAACTTAAATAGGGATGGTATAATAAAATTGTGGGGTCTGCGTTCGCGCCTGGCCTCCATAGAATGGAAATAGACACAAACTTTAATAAAGACTTTTCATATCTACCTGTGTAAGTATACTTTGATAATTATGTTTCAGTTTAAAGAAATATGGTGTAATAAAATTATGGGGTGTTCGTTCGCACATAGAATGTAAACATGTCACTAAGTTTAACAAGTTTTTTTTTTTTATATATACTGTGCTTGATAAAAAAACAACAAAATCTATCAGCGTCTGATAGATCGAGGAAAAAGAAAACGGAAAAATGAACACCGGTTAACGGGCCGTGACTTTGCTCTATTGTCCCTGTTGTAAATTAGTCTTTTTAAGCGACGCTAAGAGATTTTGTGGGGCGTGGATGTACGTATATTAAGCAGACCAAGAAACACGAAGGTCGAGCTAAAAATAATAAACAAAGTAACACGTACAAAATATCTATAATGTAATATGTAAAGACAAAATAAGTAAAGCTAGATAAATAAATAATAATTATAAATATAATTTATAAAAGGGTAAAAGCATATATACATGATGATGATTGCAACGTCTTGTCAGTCGAGTGCCACTCCCTCAGGCACTGAAAGTCCATGAGCCGAAAATGACTTTAGTCCTGCCGGCAAAATTCACACGCTCAAACAGACCTGACACTGAAGACGGTCATTAGTATACATATATATATATATATATATATATATATATATATATATATATATATATATATATATATATATATACATACATACATGCACGCATACATACATATATACACATACATACACATACACAGATACATATAACACACATATATGCATACATACATACACATACATAATACACATACATATACATACATAAACATACACAAGACGATACATATATAAATTCAAATATACATATATACACATACACACATACATATCTGTAAACATACACGCATATATACATATATACATACACAATGCATAATAATCATACATATACATACATACGCATACATACACATGTACATATATATATACACACGCAAATATACAAATACATACACACATATACATACATATACACATCTGTACACATATGCACATATATATATATATACATACACTTACCTCCATATACATACACATACATGAATATGCACTCATACACAAACATGCACATACATACATACATACATATACATACATGCATATATATACACACATGCAAATATACACATACACACATGCATATATGCACATACAAACACATGCATATATGCACATACACACACATGCATATATGCACATACACACACATGCATATATATACACATACATACAAACAATATATATACGTATATACATACACACACATACATATATACGTACATATAAACATATACATACACAGAGATATACATACATATACATACACCTGTACATGAACATACATACACCTATACGTACATATATGCATATAATGATGGCAGACCAATTATTACATGCTTCCAGCATTTCAGGCCTACACGCGTCACAACTTTTCCATGGCTGAGGGAGTATCTATACACAGATGATATTACAGAGTTTTAGCTTTGTACGACAGCTAAATCTCTCTCTCTCTCTCTCTCTCTCTCTCTCTCGGTTCAAAATGTTGA